>NW_024044842.1:270000-275000 GCF_015852505.1 Tachyglossus aculeatus | reverse complement strand
AGGTGATGAGGTTGTCCCCCGGGGGGGCTCCTGGTCTTCATCCCCATTTTCCAGATGAGAGAACTGAGGCCCAGAGAAGTGAAGTGACTGTGTGTGTGTCTGTGTGGTGAGATAATAATAATAATAATAATAATAATAGTGGCATTTGTTAAGCGCTTACTATATGCCAAGCACCGTCCTAAGCGCCGGGGAGGATACAAGGTGATGAGGTTGTCCCCCGGGTGGGCTCCCGGTCTTCATCCCCATTTTCCAGATGAGGGAACTGAGGCCCAGAGAAGTGAAGTGACTGTGTGTGTGTCTCTGTGTGTGTCTGTGTGGTGAGATAATAATAATAATAATAATAATAATAATAATGGCATTTGTTAAGTGCTTACTATATGCCAAGCACCGTCCTAAGCGCCGGGGAGGATACAAGGTGATGAGGTTGTCCCCCGGGGGGGGCTCCCGGTCTTCATCCCCATTTTCCAGATGAGGGAACTGAGGCCCAGAGAATATATATATATATATATAATTGGCATTTGTTAAGCGCTTACTATGTGCAAAGCACTGTTCTAAGCACTGGGGAGGATACAGGGTGATCAGGTTGTCCCACGTGGGGCTCACGGTCTTAATCCCCATTTGACAGATGAGGGAACTGAGGCACAGAGAAGTTAAGTGACTTGCCCAAGATCACACAGCAGACATGTGGCGGAGTCGGGATTCGAACCCATGACCTCTGACTCCAAAGCCCGTGAGAAGTGAAGTGACCGGCCCAAAGTCACCCAGCTGACAATTGGCGGAGCGGGATTTGAACCCACGACCTCGGACTCCCAAGCCCGGCCTCTTTCCACTGAGTCACGAGATTGGGGGGGGGGGGGTTCTTTGAGTGGTCTGCACGTGAGGAGTGTGTGTGTGTGTCTTTGTGTATTTGAGCCCGTTGTTGCGTTGGGACCGTCGTCTCTCTCTGTGGCCGACTTGGACTTCCCAGGCGCTTAGTACAGTGCCCTGCACACAGGAAGCGCTCAATAAAGACGACTGAATGAATGAATGAATGTATGGGGGGGCTCTCTCAGTGGTCCGCGCGTGCACTTGTAGGTGTGTGTGTGATTGTGTGTACGTGAAAAGCAGCGTGGCTCAGTGGAAAGAGCCCGAGCTTTGGAGTCCGAGGTCCTGGGTTCGAATCCCACCTCCGCCACTCGTCAGCTGGGTGACTTTGGGCGAGTTGCTTCACTTCTCTGGGCCTCAGTCCCCTCATCCGTCAAATGGGGATGAAGACTGGGAGCCCCACGGGGGACCACCCCATCACCTTGTATCCTCCCCAGCGCTTAGAACAGTGCCTGGCACGTAGTAAGCGCTCAACAAATGCCGCCATCGTTATTACTGTTATTGTTACGTGTGTGCGTGGGGTGAAATAGGGGTTCTCTCAGTGCTTAGTACAGTGCTCTGCACACAGTAAGCGCTCAATAAATACGATTGATTGATTGATTGGTCTGTGCGTGAGGGAGTGTTTGTGTTGTGTGTGTGTTTGTGTGGTGGGGGGGTGTCTCCGAGTGGTCCAGGTGTGTACGTGTGTGTATGTGCGTGTGTGGTGAGATTGGGGGGTCCTCTGAGGGGTCCCGACGTGTGTGTGTAGCGCTTAGTACAGTGCTTTGCACATAGTAAGCGCTTAACCAGTACCATCATTGCCATCATGAGAAGCAGCGTGGCTCAGCGGAAAGAGCCCGGGCTTTGGAGTCAGAGGTCATGGGTTCGAATCCCGACTCCGCCACATGTCTGCTGTGTGATCTTGGGCAAGTCACTTAACTTCTCTGAGCCTCAGTTCCCTCATCTGTAAAATGGGGATTAGGACTGTGAGCCCCACGTGGGGCAACTCGATCACCTTGTATCCCCCCCCCAGCGCTTAGAACAGTGCTTTGCACATAGTAAGCGCTTAACAAATGCCATCATTATTATTATTATTATTATTATTATTATGTGGTTGGGGGGAGGTCCCTGAGGGGCCCGGACGTGCGTACGTCTTTGTGTGTGGGAGTGCGTGTGTGTGTATGTGTATGGTGGGGGGGGGGGTCTCTGAGTAGTCCACACATGTGTACGTGTGTGTACGTGTGTGTGTATGGGGTGAAATGGGGGTTCTCTGACGGGTCTGTACGGGAGTGTGAGTGCGGGGGTGTATATGTGTGCGTACGTCTTTGTGTGTGGGAGTGCGTGTGTGTGTATGTGTGTGGTAGTGGGGTCTCTGAGTGGTCCACGCATGTGTACGTGTGTGTATGTGTGTGTGTGTGTATGTATGGGATGAAATGGGGGTTCTCTGAGGGGTCTGTACGGGAGTGTGAGTGCGGGGGTGTATATGTGTGCGTCTGTGTGTGTCTGTATGTGTGGTGGGGGGGCGTCTCTGAGGGGTCCGGACGTGTGAGTGCCAGTGTGTGTGTGTGTGTGTGTGTGTGTGTAGCGCTTAGAACAGTGCTTTGCACATAGTAAGCGCTTAACCAATACCATCATTATTATGTGGTTGGGGTGAGGACCCTAAGGGGCCCGGACGTGCCTACGTCTGTGTGTGTGTGTGTGTGTGTGTGTGTGTGTGTGTGTGTGTGGTGAAATAGGGGTTCTCTGAGGACGGGAGTGTGAGGGTGGGACTGTGTGTTTGTGTGTGTGTGTGTGTGTGTGTGGTGGGATGTCTCTGAGGGGTCCTAGTGTGTACGTGAGTGTGCGTGGGGGGTGAAATTGGGGTTCTCTGAGGGGTCCATACGGGGGTGTGAGTGCGGGACTGTGTGTGTGTGTGAGTGTGTGGTGGGGGGGTCTCTTAGGGGTCCGGACGTGTGAGTTTGTGTGTGTGTGTGTGTGTGTGTGTGTGTGTGTGTGTGTGTGTACGTGTGGGGTGAAAGTGGGGTTCTCTGAGGGGTCCATACGGGGGTGAAAGTGCGGGACTCTGTGTGTGTGTGTGTGTGTGTGTGTGTGTGTGTGTGTGTGGTGGGGGGTCTCTGAGGGGTCCGGACGTGTGAGTGCGAGTGTGTGTGTGTAGCGCTTAGAACAGTGCTTTGCACGTAGTAAGCGCTTAACAAATACCATCGTTATTATGTGGTTGGGGGGAGGGCCCTGAGGGGCCCGGACGTGCGTACGCCTGTGTGTGTGTGTGTGTGTGTGTGTGTGTGTGTGTGTTGAAATAGGGGTTCTCTGAGGGCGGGAGTGTGAGGGTGGGACTGTGTGCGTGTGTGTGGGGTGTCTCTGAGGGGTCCGCGTGTGTACGTGAGTGTGCGTGGGGGGTGAAATTGGGGTTCTCTGAGGGGGTCCATACGGGAGTGTGAGCATGGGACTCTGTGTGTGTGTGTGTGTGGTGGGGGGGTCTCTGAGGGGTCCGGACGTGTGAGTGAGAGTGTGTGTGTGTAGCGCTTAGAACAGTGCTTTGCACGTAGTAATTATGTGGTTGGGGGGAGGGCCCTGAGGGGCCCGGACGTGCGTATGTATGCGTGTGTATATGTGTGTGTACGTGTGAGGTGAAATAGGGGTTCTCTGAGGGCGGGAGTGTGAGGGTGGGACTGTGTGTGTGTGTGTGTGTCTCTGAGGGGTCCGTGAGTGTGCGTGTGGGGTGAAATTGGGGTTCTCTGAGGGGTCCATACGGGGGTGTGAGTGCGGGGCTGTGTGTGTGTGTGTGTGTGTGTGTGTGTGTGTGTGTGTGTGTGGTGGGGGGGGTCTCTGAGGGGTCCGGACGTGTGAGTACGAGTGTGGGTGTGTAGCGCTTAGAACAGTGCTTTGCACGTAGTAAGCGCTTAACAAATACCATCGTTATTATGTGGTTGGGGGGAGGGCCCTGGGGGGCCCGGACGTGCATATGTGTGTGTATGTATGTGTGCGTATGTATGCGTGTGTATATGTGTGTGTATGTGTGAGGTGAAATAGGGGTTCTCTGAGGGCGGGAGTATGAGGGTGGGACTGTGTGTGTGTGGTGGTGGGGTGTCTTTGAGGGGTCCGCGTGTGTACGTGAGTGTGCGTGTGGGGTGAAATTGGGGTTCTCTGAGGGGTCCATACGGGGGTGTGAGTGCGGGACTCTGTGTGTGTGTGTGTGTGTGTGTGGTGGGAGGGTCTCTGAGGGGTCCGGACGTGTGAGTGCGAGTGTGTGTGTGTGTGTGTAGCGCTTAGATCAGTGCTTTGCACATAGTCAGCGCTTAACAAATACCGCCATTATGTGGTGGGGGGGGGAGGTCCCCGAGGGGCCCGGAGGTGCGTACGCCTGTGTGTGTGCGTGTGTGTGTGTATGTGTGTGTGAGGTGAAATAGGGGTTCTCTGAGGGCGGGAGTGTGAGGGTGGGACTGTGTGTGTGTGTGTGTGGATGGGGGTGTCTCTGAGGGGTCCGCGTGTGTACGTGTGTGTGCGTGGGGGGTGAAATTGGGGTTCTCTGAGGGGGTCCATACGGGAGTGTGAGTGTGGGACTCTGTGTGTGTGTGTTTGTGTGTGTGTGTGGTGGGGGGGGTCTTTGAGGGGTCCGGACTTGTGAGTGTGTGGCGCTTAGAACAGTGCTTTGCACGTAGTAAGCGCTTAACAAATACCATCGTTATTATGTGGTTGGGGGGAGGGCCCTGAGGGGCCCCGACGTGCTTACGTGTGTGTGTGTGTGTGTGGTGAAATAGGGGTTCTCTGAGGGCGGGAGTGTGAGGGTGGGACTGTGTGTGTGTGTGTGTGTGTGTGTGGTGGGGGGTGGGGTGTCTCTGAGGGGTCCGCGTGTGTACGTGAGTGTGCGTGTGGGGTGAAATTGGGGTTCTCTGAGGGGTCCATACGGGGGTGTGAGTGCGGGACTCTGTGTGTGTGTGTGTGTGTGTATGTGTGTGTGGTGGGGGGTCTCTGAGGGGTCCGGACGTGTGAGTGCGTGTGTGTGTGTGTGTGTACGTACGTGTGGGGTGAAAGTGGGGTTCTCTGAGGGGTCCATACGGGGGTGTGTGAGTGCGGGACTCTGTGTGTGTGTGTGTGTGTGTGTGGTGGGGGGTCTCTGAGTGGTCCGGATGTGTGATTGCGAGTGTGTGTGGTGTGTG
>NW_024044842.1:185000-265000 GCF_015852505.1 Tachyglossus aculeatus | reverse complement strand
GTCCGTGTGATAAAGAAGCCTTGTGTGTGACTGGACCGTTGTGTGAGGGGCCCAGTGTGTGTGTGTGTGAGAGAGAGAGAGAGAGCTTGTGTGTGTATGTGTGTGTGTGCGTGCGTGACTGGGCGGTTGTGTGAGGGGCCCTGTGTGTGTGTGTGTGTGTGTGTGTGTGAGAGAGAGAGAGAGAGAGAGACCTTGTGTGTGTGTGTGTGTGAGAGAGAGAGAGAGACCTTGTGTGTGTGTGTGTCTGCCTGGACCGTTTTGTGAGGGTCAGTGTGGGTGTGTGTCTGTGTGAAAGAGAGAGGCCTCGTATGTGACTGGACCGTTGTGTTAGGGGCACTGTGTGTGTGTCTGTGTGTGAGGGAGAGAAAGACACCTTGTGTGTGGGGGGGGAGAGAGAGACATCTTGTGTGTGTGTGACTGGACCGTTTTGTGAGGGTCAGCTTGGGCCTGTGTGTGTGTGTGTGTGTGTGTGTGTGTGTGTGTGTGAGAGGCCTTGTGAGTGTGTTTGGACCGTTTTGTGAGGGGCATTGTGTGTGTGTCTGTGTGTGAGGGAGAGAGACACCTTGTGTTTGTGTGTGTGACTGGACCGCTGTGTGAGGGTCAGCATTTGTGTGGCAGTGTGTCATGGGGGGGGGACAGAGAGAGACACCTTGTGTGTGTGTGTTTGTGTGTGTGACTGGACCGTTGTGTGAGGGTCAGTGTGGGTGTGGGTATGTGTGACCTAGTTTGTGTGTGTGTCTGTGTGAGAGAGAGGCCTTGTGTCTGTGTGTGACTGTGTGAGAGAAGGAGGCCCCGTGTGTTATGGGACCGTTGTGTGAGGGTCACTGTGTGTGTGACCTAGTTTGTGTGTCTGTGAGAGAGAGGCCTCGTGTGTGATGGGACCCTTGTGTGAGGGGCCCTGTGTGTGTGTCTGTGTGGGGCGGAGAGACACCTTGTGTGTGTGTGTGTGTGTCTGTGACTGAACCGTTGTGTGAGGGTCAGCGTGGGTGTGTCTGTGTGAGAGAGAGGCCTTGTGTGTGTGTGTGTCTGTGTGACGACCGTTGTGTGAGGGGCAGTGTGGGTTTGTGTGACCTAGTTTGTGTGTGTGTGAGAGAGGCCTTGGGAGTGTGTGTGACTGGACCGTTGTGTGAGGGTCAGCACACACATGCGTGTGACTGTGTGTGAGAGGCCTTGTAAGTGTGTGTGACTGGGCCGTTGTATGAGGGTCACTATGTGTGTCTCTGTGTGAGAGAGAGGCCGTGTGTGTGTGTGTGTGTGTGTGACTGGACTGTTGTGTGAGGGTCACTGTGGGAGAGAGATCTTAGGTGTGTGTCTGTGTGTGAGGCCGCTGGCACACGTATGTGTGTGTGGGAGACTGGAACACTATGAGGGTCAGAGTGTGTGTGTGTGTGTGTGTGTGTGAGAGAGAGAGAGAACACAAGGCTGAGGGTGTGTGACGGTGTGTGTGTGTTTGTGAGAAACCTGGATATAAGTGACTGTGAAGTGGCCGGGTGTCACCTTTGGGAGGGGGCACTTTGAGGGATGGGTGTGTGTGTGTGTGTGTGTGTGTCTGCATGTGTAACGGGGTGTGGGTCAAGACGACTGTGGGGAACATGTGAGTGTGACAGCGTGTGTGTGTCTGTGATGTGTGTTGCCTGTGACGCGTCTGACGTGTGTATGAGTCTGTGACGTGTGTGTCATTGACGTGTGTGTGTGCGGGGGGGGGCGCAGAGCTCCATTTCCTCCCCACCCCCAGGTGTGTTCATGCGCCCTGGCCTTGCCCCCAGAGGGGTTTCCCTGCACGCGTGCGTATGTACGTGTGCATGCGTGTGTATGTGCGCACACGTGTGTACGTGTGTCAGGCCACGTGCAGCTTCGGCCAGGAACAGGGGGGCGCCTCATGTGCCCCCATGACCGCTGGGTCTCTCCGACTGACCCCCATTTCCGGCAGCGTGGCTCGGCGGAAAGAGCCCGGGCTTTGGAGTCAGAGGTCATGGGTTCGAATCCCGGCTCCACCGCATGTCTGCGGTGCGACCTTGGGCGAGTCACTTCGCTTCCCTGAGCCTCAGTTACCACAGCTGTAAAATGGGGGTGACGGCTGTGAGCCCCACGGGGGACAACCTGATCACCTTGCATCCCCCGCCCCAGCGCTTAGAACATAGTAAGCGCTTAACAAATGCCATCCTTATTGTGATTATTATTAGAGCCCGGGGGCCGGCCGTGGCAGGGTTCCGGGTTCGAATCCTCCGGTCCGCTCCCCTCCTGGGGAAAAGGGGCATGCGGCCCCGGGGTGGGGGGGCCTTAGGCCAGGGCCTGGCACACACACAGTTAGCGCTTCGCAAATACCCCCCTGATGATGATTTTGGGGGTCTAGACTGTGAGCCCACTGTTGGGTAGGGACCGTGTCTATATGTTGCCAACTTGTACTTCCCAAGCGCTTAGTACAGTGCTCTGCACACAGTAAGCGCTCAATAAATACGATTGATTGATTGACCCCAGTGGGCCGGGGGGCCCAGGGCCAGGACCCCCAGACCTGATCGGGTCCCAGGGGATTCTGGGATGGGTAGTTTCAGCAGGCCCCCCCCCCCCCCTTTTTAAATGGCATTTATTTATTATGATGGATTTATTAAGCGCTTACTACGTGCCAAGCACTGTTCTAAGCGCTGGGAAAGTTACAGGGTGATCAGGTTGTCCCGCGGGGGGCTCCCGGTCTTCATCCCCATTTGACAGAGGAGGGAACTGAGGCCCAGAGAAGTGAAGCGACTCGCCCAAAGTCACCCGGCTGACAATTGGGGGAGCTGGGATTCGAACCCATGACCTCCGACTGCAAAGCCCGGGCTCTTTCCACTGAGCCACGCTTCAGGTCCCAGAATCCCCCGGGGCGGGTGGCCTCAGCAGCCCCCCAAGTTAGGTCCCAGAATCCCCCGGGGCCGGTTGCCTCAGCAGCCCCCCCACTTCAGGTCCCAGAATCCCCCGGGGCAGGTAGCCTCAGCAGCCCCCCATCAGGTCCCAGAATTCCCCCGGGGCAGGTCGTCGCCCCCCCAGGTCAGGTCCCAGAATGCCCCGGGGTGGGTCGCCTCAGCAGCCCCCCAAATCAGGTCCCAGAATCCCCCGGGGCAGGTTACCTCAGCAGCCCCCCAAGTCATGTCCCAGAATCCCCCAGGGCGGGTCACCTCATCCCCTTCAGGTCCCAGAATCCCCCGGGGCGGGTCGCCTCAGAAGCCCCCCCAAGTCAGGTCCCAGAATGCCTAGGGGCAGGTCGCCTCAGCAGCCCCCCCCCCCAGATCCCAGAATCCCCCGGGGCAAGTTGCCTCAGCAGCCCCCCAAGTCAGGTCCCAGAGTCCCCCAGGGCGGGTCACCTCATTCCCCTCGGGTCCCAGAATCCCCTGGGGTGGGTGGCCTCAGCAGCCCCCCAAGTCAGGTCCCAGAATGCCCCGGGGCGGGTCGCCTCAGCAGCCCCCCAAGTCAGGTCCCAGAACCCCCCGGGGCGGGTCGCCTCAGCAGCCCCCCAGGTCAGGTCCCAGAATGCCCCGGGGCGGGTCGCCTCAGCAGTCCCCCAGGTCAGGTCCCAGAACCCCCCGGGGCAGGTTACCTCAGCAGCCCCCCAAGTCAGGTCCCAGAATCCCCCGGGGCGGGTCGCCTCAGCAGCCCCCCCAAGTCAGGTCCCAGAATGCCCCGGGGCAGGTGGCCTCAGCAGCCCCCCTTAGGTCCCAGAATCCCCCGGGGTGGGTCGCCTCAGCAGCCCCCCCAAGTCAGCTCCCAGAATGCCCCGGGGCAGGTTGCCTCAGCAGCCCCCCTCAGGTTCCAGAATCCCCCGGGGCGGGTCGCCTCAGCAGCCCCCCAAGTCAGGTCCCAGAATCCCCCAGGGCGGGTCACCTCATCCCCCTCAGGTCCCAGAATCCCCCGGGGCCGGGTCACCTCATCCCCCTCAGGTCCCAGAATGCCCCGGGGTGGGTGGCCTCAGCAGCCCCCCAAGTCATGTCCCAGAATCTCCCGGGGCAGGTCGCCTCAGCAGTCCCCCAAGTCAGGTCCCAGAATCCCCCGGGGCAGGTTTCCTCAGCAGCCCCCCAAGTCAGGTCCCAGAATCCCCCGGGGCAGGTTGCCTCAGCAGCCCCCCCAAGTCAGGTCCCTGAATGCCCCGGGGCAGGTTGCCTCAGCAGCCCCCCAAGTCAGATCCCAGAATCCCCCAGGGCAGGTTGCCTCAGCAGCCCCCCAAGTCAGGTCCCAGAATCCCCCAGGGCGGGTCACCTCATCCCCCTCAGGTCCCAGAATCCCCTGGGGCGGGTGGCCTCAGCAGCCCCCCAAGTCAGATCCCAGAATCCCCGGGGGCGGGTCACCTCAGCAGCCCCCCAAGTCAGGTCCCAGAATCCCCCGGGGCGGGTCGCCTCAGCAGCCCCCCAAGTCGGGTCCCAGAATGCCCCGGGGCAGGTCGCCTCAGCAGCCCCCCAAGTCGGGTCCCAGAATGCCCCGGGGCAGGTCGCCTCAGCAGCCCCCCAAGTCGGGTCCCAGAATGCCCCGGGGCAGGTCGCCTCAGCAGCCCCCCAAGTCGGGTCCCAGAATCCCCCGGGACAGGTTGCCTCAGCAGCCCCCCAAGTCAGGTCCCAGAATGCCCCGGGTGGGGTCACCTCATCCCCCTCTGTCCCAGAATCCCCCGGGGCGGGTGGCCTCAGCAGCCCCCCAAGTCAGGTCCCAGAATCCCCCGGGGCAGGTGGCCTCAGCAGCCCCCCAAGTCAGGTCCCAGAATCCCCCGGGGTGGGTCGCCTCGGCAGCCCCCCATTCATTCATTCATTCAATCGTATTTACTGAGCACTTACTGTGAGCAGAGCACTGTACTAAGCGCTTGGGAAGTACAAGTTGGCAACTCAAGTCCCAGAATCCCCCGGGGCAAGTTGCCTCAGCAGCCCCCCAAGTCAGGTCCCAGTGGATTCTGGGAAGGGTAGTCTCAGCACCCCCCCCCATCCCAGAATGCACTGGGCGGGCGGCAGTGCGGCCTAGTGGGTAGAGCCCGGGGCCTGGGCGGGGAAAATAGTTTGTGAGCGTGTGTGTGTGTGTGTGTGTGTCCATATGTCTGTGAGTGTAGTGAGTGGGCGTGTGTGTGTGTCTATGTCTGTGACTGTGTATGTGAGTGTGGTTGTGTGCCTCGGAGCAGATGTGTGTGTGTGTGTGGGGGGGTCTATATGTCTGTGACCTTGTGTATGTGAGTGTGGTTGTGTGCCTCAGAGCAGATGTTTGTGTGTGGGGGTCTATATGTCTGTGACTGTGTATGTGTTGGGTCTATATGTCTGTGACTGTGTGTACGTGAGTGTGGTCGTGTGCCTCAGAGCAGGGGTGTGTGTGTGTGAGTGAGAGAGAGAGAGAGTTCAAGGACCCCTAAGAACTGGGGGGCAGTGGAAATGGGGCTTCTGTGTGATTGTGTGTGTTTGTGTGTCCGCCTGCAGGACCCCATGGGATCGTGTGTGTGTTTGTGTGTCCGCCTGCAGGACCCCATGGGATCGTGTGTGTATTTGTGCGTCCGCCTGCAGGATCCCATGGGAGGGAGAGAGAGAGAGAGAGTGTGTGTGTGTGTGTGTGTGTGTGTGTATGGGAGCCTGTGGGAGCTCAAGGAGCCCTGGGAATTGGGGGAAACAGCGCAAATGGGGCCTCTGTTTGTGTAATTGTGCATATGTATGTGTGTGTGTGGGGGGGGAGGTCTATTCATTCATTCAATCGTATTTATTGGGCGCTTACTGTGTGCACAACACTGTACTAAGCGCTTGGGAAGTCCAAGTCGGTCCCTACCCAAAAGTGGGCTCACAGTCTAGGGTCTATATGTCTGTGACTGTGTGTGTGTGTGGGTGTGTGGGTGTGTGGGTGTGTGGGTGTGTGGCTGTGTGTGTGTGGTCTATCTGTCTGTGACTGTGTGTATGTGAGTGTGGTCGTGTGCCTCAGAGCAGGGGTGTGTGTGTGTGTGTGAGAGAGAGAGAGAGAGAGAGAGTTCAAGGAACCCTAAGAATTGGGGGGCAGTGGAAATGGGGCTTCTGTGTGATTATGTGTCCGCATGCAGGACCCCATGGTGTGTGTGTGTGTGTGTGCACGCGCAAACGCGTGCGGTGCCCCAGCGGGCCCCCCTCCCGCCCACACAATCCCGCACAGACACACACAATCCCGCACAGACACACACAATCCTCCACAGACACACACACACACAGTCCCACCCCCAAACCTACAATCCCCCACAGACACACACCCAGCCCCCCAACACACAATCCCCCACAGACACACACAATCCTCCCAACACACAATCCCCAACAGACACACACTCAATCCCCCCCAGACACACACACAATCCCCCCCAAACACACAGTCCCCCACAGACACACACTCAGCCCCCCCAACACACAGCCCCCCCACAGACACACACCCAGTCCCTCACACACACACACACACACACACACACACACGCAGAGGGGCCGGCCCAGCCGGCAGGGCGGGGGTTAAGCGGGTAGCTTCTTGTTGCCATGGAGACGGCGGCCCCGCCCCCAGTGCGCCATCCTCCCTCCCTCCCTCCTCCCTCCCTCCCTCCCTCCCTCCATCCCTCCTCCCTCCCTCCCTCCCCGCCCCCATTGGCCGCAGCGCCCGCGCAGGGCCGGAGCCTCGGGGCCGGGGGGCCGAGGGGCCTGGGGGTGGGGGCGGGGGGGGCGGCCCCCCGGGGGCGGCCATCCCATAGCCGGAGCCCCTAGCGGTGCCCGCCCCCCGCCCCCGCCATCTCTCCTCCGACCCCCTCCCCCCTCAACATCCCCCCTCCATATCCCTCCATCCCTCCCCCCGAGCCCCCCCAAACCCCCTCCCCCCCAAAAAAATCCCCGCTTTAGGGTTCCGAGGTGCCCCCTCCCTCCCCAGAATCCCCCCCGAAACCCCCATCTCCCCATCCCCTCCCTGACCCCCCCCAATCCCCCCTTTCCCCCGAGCGCCCCAGATCTCCCCATCCCCCCCTGAGCCTCCCTCAATCCCCCATCCCTCCCTGAACCCCCCCAAATCCCCCCATCCCCCCTCTGAACCCCCCTAAATCCCCCCACCCCCCCGAGCCCCCATCCCCCCCGTACCCCCCAATCCCTCCCTCCCCCTGAACCCCCCAAGTCCCCCCTGAACCCCCCAGGTCCCCCATCCCCCCTGAGCCCCTCATCCCCCACCCCCCCCGAACTCCCCCCACCCCTCCCTCTGAACCCCCCCAATCCCCCATCCCCCCAAGTCCCCCCATCCCCCCACGAACCCCCCCAAATCCCCCATCCCTCCCTCTGAACCCCCCCAAATCCCCCCCATCCCCTCCCTCCACCCCCCGCGATGGCCTTCCCCGCCGCCCAAGGTCGTTCCGCCCCCTCCCCCGCGCCGGGCCCCCCCCGCTGAGCGGCCCCCCCCAAAATGGGTCTGGGGGCGCCCCCCTCCCCGTCCCCCTCCCCCCCGGCCCCCCGGCGCTGCTGCCGCTGCTGCTTCCCCTCGGGCCCCCCGGGCCCCCCCCCCCGGCCCCCCCCCCCCGGGGTCGGGTTTCGGGGTTCGGGGGTCCCCGGGGCGGGCGGGGGCGGGGAGGGGTGACCTCGGGGCGCCCCCTCCCCCAGAGCCGCACGTGGGCCGGTCCCGGCGGAAGAGCGTCCCGGGGGGCAAGCAGTACAGCATGGAGGCCGCCCCCGCCGCCCCCTTCCGACCCTCGGTGAGTACCCCCCCCCCCCAAATCCCGGGGACCCCCCCCATCCCCATCCCCACCCGCCCCCCACTTTCCGGAAAGGCCAGCCTGCGTGACCTCTGACCCCCCCCCCCCCCCGGGCCCTGGTGGTCCCCCGGGGTTTGGGGGTGGGGGGCCCCCCGAGATCGGACACCGGACCTCTCGGCGGTGAGATCCGCCGACCCCCCCCCCCAACTCGGCCTCCTCCCCAGCCTCCTTGAACCCCAAGATTTGGGGGTGGGGGGGTCCCCAAATTCCCCCCTGAGGGCCGGACCCTCCGTCTCCCCCGCTTTTCCAGAAAGGGCAGCGGTGAGACCCCCGGGCGACCCCCGACCTCTGACCCCCCCAATCTGCCTCATCCCCAGCCTCCTCGAACCCCTAGATTTGGGGGTGGGGGTCCCCAGATTCCTCCCTGAGGACCGGACCGTCCCCCTCCCTCCCTCCCCGGCCCCTGGCCCCCCCACTTTTCCTGAAAGGGAATCAGTGAGACCCCGAGTGACCCCCACCCTCTGCCTCGTCCCCAGCCTCCATGAACCCCAAGATTTGGGGGTAGGGGGGTCCCCAAATTCCCCCCTGAGGACCGGACCCTTCCCCTCCCTCCTTCCCCGGCCCCCGGCCCCCCCGCTTTTCCGGAAGGGGTACCGGTGAGACCCCGGGTGACCCCCGACCCCTGACCCCCGGCCCTGCCTCAGCTCCAGCTCCTTTGAACCCCAGGGTCCGGGGCTCAGGGGGTCCCCAAATTCCTCCCTGAGGGCCGGACCCTCCCGGTCCCTCCCTCCCCGGCCCCCCGCTTTTCCCGGGTGACCCCCGACCTCTGACCCCCGCCCTCTGCCTCCTCCCCAGCCTCCTCGAACCCCAGGTTTTGGGGATGGGGGGGTCCCCAGATTCCCCCCCGAGGGCCGGACCCTCCCTCTCTCCCCCGCTTTTCCAGAAAGGGCCGCGGTGACACCCCCCGGGTGACCCCCGACCTCTGACCCCCCCCACTCTGCCTCCTCCCCAGCCTCCTTGAACCCCAAGTTTTGGGGGTGGGGGGGTCCCCAAATTCCTCCCTGAGGACCGGCCCCCTCCCCGTCCCTCCCTCCCCGGCCCCCCGCTTTTCCAGATAGGGCCGCGCTGAGACCCCGGGCGGCCCCCGCCCTCTGACCCCCCACTCGGCCTCCTCCCCGGCCTCCTTGAGCCCCAGGTTTTGGGGGTGGGGGGGTCCCCAAATTCCTCCCCGAGGGCCGGACCCTCCGGATAGGGCAGCGGCGAGACCCCGGGTGACCCCGGCCCCCCGTCCCCCGCCGCCTCTGGGCCCCGGGTCCCGGGGTTTCGGGGGGTCGCTGGGGGTCGGGGGTCGGGGGTCAGGGGTCGCCGACCCCCCCGGTGACCCCCGACCCGACCCCCCCAGCACGGTTTCCTGAGCCGCCGGCTGAAGAGCTCCATCAAGCGCACCAAGTCGCAGCCCAAGCTGGACCGGACCAGCAGCTTCCGACAGATCCTGCCCCGCTTCCGCAGCGCCGACCATGACCGGTAGGGGGCGCCCCCGGGGGGCCGGGGCGGGGGCTGGGGGAGACGCCCCGCCCGCACCGAGGCGCCCAGTACATTGGCTCGCGCGTCCCTCCGCCGCCGCCGCCGCCGTGTGGGGTGGAATGGAAGCGGATGGACCGCTCACCGTCGTCTCTCCCTCCTCCATCTCCCCCGTCGTCTCTGCTGCCTCCACCCCATCTCTTGTCTCTTCATCCTATCATCGTCTCTCCCGTGTCCACCCCGTCTCTCGTCTCTTCCCCCATCATCGTCTCTCCCTCGTCCATCTCCCCCGTCGTCTCTCCCGTCTCCACCCCGTCTCTCGTCTCTTCACCCCATCATCGTCTCTCCCGTCTCCACCCCGTCTCATGTCTCTTCCCCCATCGTCTCTCCCTCCTCCATCTCCCCTGTCGTCTCTGCTGCCTCCACCCCATCTCTCGTCTCTTCATCCTATCATCGTCTCTCCCGTCTCCACCCCGTCTCTCGTCCCTTCCCCATCATCGTCTCTCCCTCTTCCATCTCCCCCCGTCGTCTCTCCCGTCTCCACCCCGTCTCTCGTCTCTTCACCCCATCGTCGTCTCTCCCGTCTCCACCCCGTCTCTCCTCTCTTCCCTCCTCATCGTCTCTCCCTCTTCCATCTCCCCCCGTCGTCTCTCCCGTCTCCGTCCCATCTCTCGTCTCTCCACCCCATCATCGTCTCTCCCGTCTCTTGTCTCTTCCCCATCGTCTCTCCCTCCTCCCTCTCCCCCGTCGTCTCTGCTGTCTCCACCCCATCTCTTGTCTCTTCATCCTGTCATCGTCTCTCCCGTCTCCACCCCGTCTTTCATCTCTTCCCCCATCATCGTCTCTCCCTCCTCCATCTCCCCCGTCATCTCTCCCGTCTCCACCCCCTCTCTCATCTCTTCACCCCATCATCGTCTCTCCCGTCTCCACCCCGTCTCTTGTCTCTTCCCCCATCATCATCTCTCCCTCCTCCATCTCCCCCATCATCTCTGCTGTCTCCACCCCATCTCTTGTCTCTTCACCCCATCATCGTCTCTCCCGTCTCCACCCCGTCTCTTGTCTCTTCTCCCATCGTCTCTCCCTCCTCCATCTCCCCCCGTCGTCTCTCCCACTTCCACCCCATCTCTCGTCTCTGCACCCCATCTCTCATCTCTCCCATCTCCACCCCATCTCGTGTCTCTTCCCCCCCCCATCGTCTCTCCCTCCTTCATCTCCTTCCCCCCGGCCCCGTCGTCTCTCCCGTCTCCATCTCCTCCCCCTGGTCTCTCCTCTCTGGACGGCCCGTCTCTGCCATCTCCATCCCCTCCCATGTCTCTCTTCCCCCCATTATCATCTCTCCCATCTCCATCTCCTCTCCTGGGTCTCTCCTTTCTTGACTCTCCATCTCTGCCATCTCCATCCCTTCCCATGTCTCTCTTCCCCATCATTGTCTCTCCCATCTCCATGTCTCTCTTCCCCCATCACTGTCTCTCCCGTCTCCATCCCTTCCCATGTCTCTCTTCCCCCATCATTGTCTCTCCCATCTCCATGTCTCTCTTCCCCATCACCGTCTCTCCCATCTCCATGTCTCTCTTCCCCCATCACTGTCTCTCCCGTCTCCATCCCTTCCCATGTCTCTCTTCCCCCATCATTGTCTCTCCCATCTCCATGTCTCTCTTCCCCCATCATTGTCTCTCCCGTCTCCATCCCTTCCCATGTCTCTCTTCCCCATCATTGTCTCTCCCATCTCCATGTCTCTCTTCCCCCATCACTGTCTCTCCCATCTCCATCCCTTCCCATGTCTCTCTTCCCCATCATTGTCTCTCCCATCTCCATGTCTCTCTTCCCCATCATTGTCTCTCCCGTCTCCATGTCTCTCTTCCCCATCACTGTCTCTCCCGTCTCCATCCCTTCCCATGTCTCTCTTCCCCCATCACTGTCTCTCCCATCTCCATGTCTCTCTTCCCCATCACCGTCTCTCCCGTCTCCATCCCTTCCCATGTCTCTCTTCCCCCATCATTGTCTCTCCCATCTCCATGTCTCTCTTCCCCATCATTGTCTCTCCCATCTCCACGTCTCTCTTCCCCCATCACTGTCTCTCCCGTCTCCATCCCTTCCCATGTCTCTCTTCCCCCATCATTGTCTCTCCCATCTCCACGTCTCTCTTCCCCATCACCGTCTCTCCTGTCTCCATCCCTTCCCATGTCTCTCTTCCCCTTCATTGTCTCTTCCATCTCCATGTCTCTCTTCCCCATTGTCTCTCCCGTCTCCATCCCTTCCCATGTCTCTCTTCCCCATCATTGTCTCTCCCATCTCCATGTCTCTCTTCCCCCATCACTGTCTCTCCCATCTCCATCCCTTCCCATGTCTCTCTTCCCCATCATTGTCTCTCCCATCTCCACGTCTCTCTTCCCCATCATCGTCTCTCCCCTCTCCATCCCTTCCCGTGTCTCTCTTCCCCATCATCGTCTCTCCCATCTCCATGTTTCTCTTCCCCATCACTGTCTCTCCCATCTCCATGTCTCTCTTCCCCCATCACCGTCTCTCCCGTCTCCATCCGTACCCATATCTCTCTTCCCCATCATTGTCTCTCCCATCTCCACGTCTCTCTTCCCCATCATCGTCTCTCCCCTCTCCATCCCTTCCCGTGTCTCTCTTCCCCATCATCGTCTCTCCCATCTCCATGTCTCTCTTCCCCATCACTGTCTCTCCCATCTCCATGTCTCTCTTCCCCCATCACCGTCTCTCCCGTCTCCATCCGTACCCATATCTCTCTTCCCCATCATTGTCTCTCCCATCTCCACGTCTCTCTTCCCCATCACCGTCTCTCCCGTCTCCATCCCTTCCTATGTCTCTCTTCCCCATCACCGTCTCTCCCGTCTCCATCCCTTCCCATGTCTCTCTTCCCCCATCATTGTCTCTCCCATCTCCATGTCTCTCTTCCCCCATCACCGTCTCTCCCGTCTCCATCCCTTCCCATGTCCCCCCCCCATCATTGTCCATCACTATTATTATTAGAATGGCGCTGGGCACATAGTAAGCGCTTCACAATAATAACAATAATAATAATGGCATTTATTAAGCGCTCACTAGCTGGGCACATAGCACTTCATAATAATAATGATGGCATTTATTAAGCGCTTACCAATTCATTCATCCAATCGTATTTATTGAGCGCTTACCGTGTGCAGAGCACTGTACTAAGCGCTCGGGAAGTCCAAGTCGGCAACATCCAGAGGCGGTCCCTACCCGACAGCGGGCTCACGGCCTAGAGGGGGGAGGCGGACGACAAAACCAAACATATTAAGATAAAATAAATAGAATAAATATGTACAAGTAAAATAAAATAAAATAGAGGAATAAATACGTACATACATATATACAGGCGATACAAAACCCAGGCCCGTGTTCAATCCATTAGGCTACAACTGTTTACATAGGACGGGGAGAGTTGGTGCAAGCGCTTAGTACAGTGCTCTGCACACAGTAAGCGCTCAATAAATACGATTGATTGATTGATTTGATGCAGCAGGGGGGGAGAAACCGCCTAAATAAAACCCTCTGTTTTCCTCCAAGCAAACCCTAAAATTGGAAAAAGACGCTGCGCCAAGCACCGTCCTAAGCGCTGGGGGATACGGGGGGCCCCCGATCTTCACGAGAAGCGGCGTGGCTCAGCGGAAAGAGCCCGGGCTTCGGAGTCGGGGGTCGTGGGTTCGAATCCCGGCTCCACCAACTGTCCAGCTGTGTGACTTTGGGCGGGTCACTTCACTTCCCTGGGCCTCAGTTGCCTCATCTGTAAGATGGGGATTGAGACCGTGAGCCCCCCGTGGGACAACCCGATCACCTTGTAACCTCCCCGGCGCTTAGAACAGTGCTTTGCACATAGTAAGCGCTTAATAAATGCCATTATTATTATTATTATTGTTATTATTATTATTATTATTCTCTGGGCCTCAGTGATCTCATCTGGAAAATGGGGATGGAAACTGTGAGCCCCCCCACCATGGGCCAACCCGATCACCTTGTAACCTCCCCGGCGCTTAGAACAGTGCTTTGCACATAGTAAGCGCTTAATAAATGCCATCATAATTATTATTATTATTATTATTCTCTGGGCCTCAGTGACCTCATCTGGAAAGTGGGGATGGAAACTGTGAGCCCCCACCATGGCCCAACCCGATCGCCTTGTAACCTCCCCGGCGCTTAGAACAGCGCTTTGCGCATAGTAAGCGCTTAACAAATGCCATCATTATTATTATTATTATCCCCATTTGATCATTATTATTATTATCATTACTATCCCCATTTGACAGATGAGGGAACTGAGGCCCAGAGAAGTGAAGCGACATGCCCAAAGTCACCCAGCCAAGTGGCGGAGCCGGGATTTGAACCCATGGCCTCTGGCTCCAAAGCCCGGGCTCTTTCCACTGAGCCATGCTGCTTCATAAATACCCTCACCTTTATCTTTTATTATTATTATTATTATCATCATCATCATCATCATCAATCGTATTTATTGAGCGCTTACTGTGTGCAGAGCACTGGACTAAGCGCTTGGGAAGGACAAATTGGCAACATATAGAGACGGTCCCTACCCAACATTGGGCTCACAGTCTATTATTATTATGTTATTATTATTATTATTATTATTATTATTGTTATTATAAGCAGACACATTCCCTGCCCACGAGGATCTTAGCGGCCGGCCAGCCCCCCCAACCCCGCGGTGGTCCCCTGGGGGTCCTGGGGAGGGCACATGGCCCCGTTGGGGGGCGAGGGGGGTGTCACAGTCATTCATTCATTCATTCAATCCTATTTACTGAGCGCTTCCTGTGTGCAGAGCGCTGTACTAAGCGCCTGGGAAGTCCAAGTGGGCCACATCTAGAGACGGTCCCGACCCGACAATGGGCTCAAGTCACGGTGACCCCAGCTTCGTCCCTCACCCCTCAGCGACCCCATGGGAGGGCCCGGTGACCCCAACTTCCTCCCTCATCCCTCGGTGACCCCGTGAGAGGGCACGGTGACCCCAACTTCCTCCCTCATCCCTCCACGACCCCGTGAAAGGTCATGGTGACCCCAGTTTCGTCCCTCACCCCTCAGTGACCCCGTGAGAGGGCACGGTGACCCCAACATCCTCCTTTATCTCTCAGTGACCCCATGAAAAGTCTCGGTGACCCCAACTTCCTTCCTCATCCCTCGGTGACCCCGTGAGAGGGCACGGTGACCCCAACTTCCTCCCTCACCCCTCAGCGACCCCGTGGGAGGGCCCGGTGACCCTAACTTCCTCCCTCATCCCTCGGCGACCCTGTGGGAGGGCCTGGTGACCCCAACTTCCTCCCTCACCCCTAAGTGACCCCGTGAGAGGTCACGGTGACCCCAACTTCCTCCCTCATCCCTCGGCGACCCCGTGAGAGGGCACGGTGACCCCAACTTCCTTCCTCATCCCTTAGTGACCCCGTGAGAGGACACGGTGACCCTAACTTTCTCCCTCATCCCTCGACGACCCCGTGAAAGGTCATGGTGACCCCAACTTCCCTCCTCATCCCTTAGTGACCCCGTGGGAGGGCCCGGTGACCCCAACTTCCTCCCTCATCCCTCGGCGACCCCGTGAGAGGTCACGGTGACCCCAACTTCCTTCCTCATCCCTCAGTGACCCCATGAAAGGTCACGGTGACCCCAACTTCCTCATCCCTCGGCTACCCCGTGAAAGGTCACGGTGACCCCAACTTCCTTCCTCATCCCTCAGTGACCCCGTGGGAGGGCACGGTGACCCCAACTTCCTCCCTCACCCCTCAGTGACCCTGTGGGAGGGCCCGGTGGCCCCAACTTCCTCCCTCATCCCTCAGTGACCCCGTGAGAGGACACGGTGACCCTAACTTCCTCCCTCATCCCTAAGTGACCCCATGAAAGGTCATGGTGACCCCAACTTCCTTCCTCATCCCTCAGTGACCCCGTGAAAGGTCACGGTGACCCCAAATTCCTTCCTCATCCCTTAGTGACCCCGTGAGAGGACACGGTGACCCTAACTTCCTCCCTCATTCCTCGGCGCCCCCATGAAAGGTCATGGTGACGCCAACTTCCCTCCTCATCCCTTAGTGACCCCGTGGGAGGGCACGGTGACCCCAACTTCCTCCCTCATCCCTCAGTGACCCCATGAGAGGGCACGGTGACCCCAGCTTCCTCTCTCCCCCCTCAGTGACCCGGTGAGAGGGCACGGTGACCCCAACTTCCTCTCTCATCCCTCAGTGACCCTATGAAAGGTCACAGTGACCCCAACTTCCTTCCTCACCCCTCAGCGACCACATGGGAGGTCACAGTGACCCCAACTTCCTCTCTCACCCCTCAGCGACCCCGTGAAAGGTCACGGTGACCCCAGCTTCATCCCTTACCCCTCAGTGACCCCATGGGAGGGCACGGTGACCCCGACTTCCTCCCTCACCCCTCAGTGACCCTGTGGGAGGGCCCGGTGACCCCAACTTCCTCCCTCACCCCTAAGTGACCGCGTAAAAGATCATGGTGACCCCAACGTCCTCTCTCATCCCTCAGTGACCTCGTGAGAGGGCACGGTGACCCCAACTTCCTCCCTCATCCCTCAGTGACCCCGTGAGAGGGCACGGTGACCCCAACTTCCTCCCTCACTCCTCAGTGACCCCGTGAGAGGGCACGGTGACCCCAACATCCTCCCTCATCCCTCAGTGACCCCGTGAGAGGGCCCGGTGACCCCAGCTTCGTCCCTCACCCCTCAGTGACCCCGTGAGAGGGCACGGTGACCCCAGCTTTGTCTCTCACACCTCAGTGACCCCGTGAGAGGGCACGGTGACACCCCAGATTTCTCCGTCACCCCTCAGCGTCCCCGTGAAAGGTCGCAGGGACCCCAGCTTCCTCCCTCATCCTTCAGCGACCCCATGAGAGGTCACGGTGACCCCAGCTTCCTCCCTCATCCCTCGGTGACCCCGTGGGAGGGCACAGGGACCCCACCTTCCTCCCTCACCCCTCAGCGACCCTGTGGGAGGGCCCGGTGACCCCAACTTCCTCCCTTATCCCTCAGTGACCCTGTGGGAGGGCCCAGTGACCCCAACTTCCTCCCTTATCCCCCAGCGACCCCATGAGAGGGCATGGTGACCCCAGATTCCTCCCTCACCCCTCAGCGACCCCTTGAAAGGTGACCCCAGCTTCATCTCTCGGCGACCCCGTGAAAGGTCACGGTGACCCCCAACATCCTCCCTCACCCCTCGGCGACGCCGTGAGAGGGCCCGGTGACCCCAGCGTCCTTCCCTCACCGCTCAGTGACCCCGTGGGAGGGCACGGTGACCCCATCTTTGTCCCTCATCCCTCGGTGACCCCGTGAGAGGTCACGGTGACCCCGGCTTCCCCCCTCACCCCTCAGGGGCGTCTCTTCGGGGGCGAGGGCGGCGGGGAGGGGCCGGGGTGACGGGCGCGGGGCCCGGGCGTGGGGATCCACCGGCGTCCCCGTGCCCGCCCTTCCGTCCGCCAGGGCCCGGCTGATGCAGAGCTTCAAGGAGTCGCACTCGCACGAGTCCCTGCTGAGCCCGAGCAGCGCGGCCGAGGCCCTGGAGCTCAACCTGGACGAGGACTCCATCATCAAGCCCGTCCACAGCTCCATCCTCGGCCAGGAGTTCTGCTTCGAGGTCAGGGCGCGCCGGGGGTCGGAGGCGCCGCGGGGACCGGACGGGGGTCGCGACCCGGGGGTCAGAGGGCGGGACCAGGGGTGGGAGGGGGTGGGGGGTGGGACCCGGGGCCCGGGGTTACGCTCCTGGGGCCGAGGCGGGTGGGACGCCGGGGGTCAGAGGTCATGACCCGGGAGCGGGGTCACAGGGAGGGGAGGTGATGAAAGAGGGTGGCGCCCGGACTGGGAGGGGTGGGCTCGGGGTCGGAGGTCATTCACTCCATTCATTCACTCATTCCTTCCTTCACTCATTCGCTCATTCCTTCCTTCATTCCTTCACTCACTCATTCATTCATTCACTCGTTCCTTCCTTCATTCCTTCAATCACTCATTCTTTCACTCACTCATTCCTTCCCTCATTCATTCACTCATTCCTTCCTTCATTCCTTTACTCACTCATTCATTCATTCACTCATTCCTTCCTTCCCTCACTCATTCATTCATTCATTCACTCATTCCTTCCTTCATTCCTTCATTCACTCATTCCTTCACTCATTCCTTCCTTCATTCCTTCACTCATTCCTTCCTTCATTCCTTCATTTACTCATTCATTCCTTCATTCACTCATTCCTTCCTTCATTCCTTCACTCATTTATTCATTCACTCATTCCTTCATTTACTCATTCATTCCTTCATTCACTCATTCCTTCCTTCATTCCTTCACTCATTTATTCATTCACTCATTCCTTCCTTCATTCCTTCAATCACTCATTCCTTCATTCACTCATTCATTCATTCATTCACTCATTCCTTCCTTCATTCCTTCCCTCACTCACTCATTCCTTCCTTCATTGCTTCACTCACTCATTCCTTCATTCACTCATTCACTCATTCCTTCCTTCACTCATTCATTCATTCACTCATTCCTTCCTTCATTCCTTCCTTCATTCCTTCATTTACTCATTCATTCCTTCATTCACTCATTCACCCATTCCTTCATTCACTCATTCCTTCATTCTAGACTGTGAGCCCACTGTTGGGTAGGGACTGTCTCTATATGTTGCCAACTTGTACTTCCCAACCGCTTAGTCCAGTGCTCTGCACACAGTAAGCGCTCAATAAATGCGATTGATTGATTCACTCATGCCTTCATTCACCCATTCCTTCATTCACTCATTCATTCCTTCACTCATTCATTCACTCAGAGAAGCGGCGTGGCCCAGTAGGAAAGAGCCCGGGCTTTGGAGTCAGAGGTCGTGGGTTCAAATCCCGACCCCACCCCATGCCTGCTGTGTGACCTTGGGCAAGTCACTTCACTTCTCTGTGCCTCAGTTCCCTCATCTGTAAAATGAGGATTAAGACTGTGAGCCACACTTGGGACAACCTGATCACCTTGTATCCCCCCCCAGCGCTTAGAACAGTGCTTTGCACATAGTAAGCGCTTAACAAATACCAATAAAAAAAATGAAAAAATAAAAAAAAATTAAAAAAATCCCGTCTCCACCAATTGTCAGCTGTGTGGCTTTGGGCAAGTCACTTAACTTCTCTGGGCCTCAGTTACCTCATGTGTAAAACGGGGATGAAGACTGTGAGCCCCCCGTGGGACAACCTGATCACCTTGTAACCTCCCCAGCGCTTAGAACAGTGCTTTGCGCATAGTAATCGCTTAATAAATGCCATTATTATTATTATTATCATCAACTTCTCAGTGCCTCAGTTCCCTCATCTGTCCAATGAGGATTAAGCCTGTGAGCCCCCCGTGGGACCACCTGATCACCTTGTAAAGTCCCCAGCACTTAGAACAGTGCTTTGCACATAGTAAGCGCTTAATAAGCAGTGCCATTATTATTATTCACTCATTCATTTATTCAGTCCTTCATTCACTCATTCCTTCATTCACTCATGTAATAATAATGGCATTTATTAAGCACTTACTATGTGCAAAGAACTGCAGTACAGTGCCTGCAACCTAATAAGCGCTTCACAGATGCCACAGTTATTATTTTTACGATTGAGGCCCTCTCCTCAATCAATCAATCGTATTCATTCATCAGTCAACGAATCACTCGTTCATTCACTCATTCCTTCATTCACTCCATTCATTCATTCATTCACTCATTCACTCAATCGTATTTATTGAACACTTGCAGTGTGCAGAGCACCTTGCTAAGGGGGGAAGGTGTCAGGGTGGATTGGGGTATAGAGGGGACCGGAAGTGGGCGGGGCCTGGACCGGAAGGGGCGGGTCACAGAGATGATTGGGGTGGGGGCGTGGCCAGGGCCAGAAGGGGCGGGGCCTGAGAGCGACACTGAAAGGCAGGGCCGGAAGTGGGCGGGGCCAGGACTGGAAGGGGCGGGGTCACAGAGAAATAGGGTGGGCGTGGCCAGGGCCGGAAGGGGCGGGGCCTGAGAGAGCTGTGCTGAAAGGCAGGGCCGGTAGTGGGCGGGGCCAGGACTGGAAGGGGCGGGGTCACAGAGATAAATATATATATGTTTGTGCATATTTATTACTCTATTTATTTATTTGTTTATTTTATTTGTACCTATCTATTCTATTTATTTTATTTTGTTAGTATGTTTGGTTTTGTTCTCCGTCTCCCCCTTTTAGACTCTGAGCCCACTGTTGGGTAGGGACTAGTCTCTATGTGTTGCCAATTTGTACTTCCCAAGCGCTTAGTACAGTGGTCTGCACATAGTAAGCGCTCAATAAATACGATTGATGATGATGATAAATAGGGTGGGGGTGTGGCCAGGGCCGGAAGGGGCGGGGCCTGTGGGGCGATGCTGAGAGGTGGGGCCGGAAGTGGGCGTGGCCATGGCCGGAAGGGGCGGGGCCACAGAGATTAGATAGGGTGGGGGCGGGGCCTGAGAGAGCGATGCTAAAGGACAGTTTGTACTTCCCAAGTGCTTAGTACAGTGCTCTGCACATAGTAAGCGCTCAATAAATACGATTGATTGATTGATTGATTGATTGACAGGGACGGAAGTGGTGGGGGCAGGACCGGAAGGGGTGGGGTCACAGAGATAAATAGGGTGGGGCGTGGCCAGGGCTGGAAAGGGGCGGGGTCACAGATAAGTAGGGTGGGGCGTGGCCAGGGCCGGAAGGGGTGGGTCCTCGGGGGGTAATGCTAAGGGTGGGGCTTTTCTCGAAACCGGAAGGGGCGGGGCCGGGACCGGAAGGGGCGGGGCCTGAGAGGGCGATACTACAAGCCAGGGCTGGAAGGGGCCTGATCTGAGGGGGCGATGCTGAGGGTGGGGACAGGGGTGGGCGCTTGGGCTTCGTTCATTCCTTCATTCATTAATCATATTTATTCATTCGTTCCATCGTATTTATTGAGCGCTTACCGTATGCAGAGCACTGGACTAAGCGCTTGGGAAGCCCAAGTCGGCAACATCTAGAGACGGTCCCTACCCGACAGCGGGCTCACAGTACTGAAGGGGGAGACAGAGAACAAAACAGGACATATTAACAAAATAAAATGAATAGAATGAATACGTACAAATAAAACAAGGGTGGAGCCTGGGGCGAAGGAGGCGGGACCAGGGGAGGAGAATGGTTGAGGGTGGGGTCAGGGGTGAGGTGAGGGGGGGGATGGGCCAGAACTAAAAGGGGGCGTGGTTGGGGCGGAGCCAGAACCGGAAGGGGCGGGGCCTGGGGAGGGGCGTGGTCAGGAGACCGGAAGGGGCGTGGACAGTCGCGGGAGGGGAGGGCCTTGGGTTCCGAGGGCAGGGAACAGGACCGGAAGGGGCTGGACAAAGGAGTGTCAGGGCGGGGCCCAGAGGGAGGGAGGGGCACGTGTGGGAGGGGTGGGTCCTTTTGTGTGGAGGGCGGGGCAAGGACCGGAAGGGTGTGGCCAGGGAGTGACGAGGGTGGGGGGCCACGGATGTGGTGGGCGGGGCCTGAAGGGGAGGGGCATGCGGAGAGTGGGACAGGACAGGAAGGGGCCGGGCCAGGGGTGTGGTGGGCGGGGTCTGCAGTGGAGGGGCGTGGTCAAGGGACAGGAAGGGGGCACAGTCATTCGTGGAACGGGTGGGGTGCCGTGGGCGGAGCCTTGGGCGTGGAGGGCGTGGCTAGAACCGGAAGGGGCGGGGCCAGAACCGGAAGATGAGTGGCAAGGGAGAAGGGGGGGCAGGGTGTGGTGGGCGGGGTCTGAAGTGGAGGGGAGTGGTCAAGGGACAGGAAAGGGGCACAGTCATTCATGGAACGGGCGAGGCACAGTGGGCGGAGCCTTGGGCTCGGAGGGCGTGGTCAGAACCGGAAGAGGCGGGGCCAGAGCCGGGAGGGGCGGGGCTTGGGGGCCGGAGGGGGCCCAGAGATCGAAGTGGGTGTGGCCCGAGCAGGAAGTGGGTGGGGCCTAGATGGAGGCAGAGCCAGTTATGTGGAGGGCGGGCCGAGGGGACCGGAAGGGGGCGTGGTCGGGGGGGCGGAGGGGGCGTGGTCAAGAACCAGCCGGCCCGGCCAGAACCAGAAGTGGGCGGGGCAAGGGAGCGGCAGGGTGGGGATGGAACCTGAGTCAGGGGCGGGGTGAGGGCACAGAAAGGGGCGGGGTCAGGGGCCGGAAGGGGCGTGGTCAATCGAGCCGTGGGCGGGTCAGTGCCGGAAGTGGGCGGGGCAAGGGGGTGGCAGGGTGGGGACCGGATGGTGGCAGAGCCAGGGGAGTGGTGGGCGGGGCCCGAAGCCGAGGACAGGAAGGGGGCGTGGCCAGGAAGGGGCGTGGTCAACATGCGGTGGACGGGGCCGAGCCGGAAGGGGGCGGGGCGAGGGAGTGGCAGGGCGGGGGCCGGATGGAGGCAGAGCCAGGGGCGTGGTGGGCGGGGCGAGGGGACCGGAAGGGGCGTGGTCAGGGGACCGGAAGGGGCGTGGTCAAGCAAGCGGGGCCAGAGCCGGAAGTTGGCCAGGCAAGGGAGTGACAGGGCGGGGCCTGAGGCGGAGGGGCGTGGTCATATCCGGAAGGGGTGTGTCCATGGCCGGAAAGGGCGGTGCCAGGGGTCAGCGAGGGCAAGGCCCTGCGTGTGAGGGGGAGGGACAGGGGCCTCATTGTTGTTGTTTTTTCCTTTTTCCATTCAGTCGTCTTTATTGAGCGCTCGCTGTGTGCACGGTGCTCGACTGGGCGCTTATCGTGGGCAGGGGTGCTGGGGAGGGAAGGGGGTTGAGGGTCCCGGCCCCGCCCCCCTGGCCACGTGACCCATCTCCCCATCCCCCCCCCTTAGGTGACGACGTCATCGGGCACCAAGTGCTTCGCCTGCCGGTCGGCGGCCGAGCGGGACAAATGGATCGAGAACCTGCAGCGGGCCGTCAAACCCAACAAGGTAGGAGGACCGCCGACCTCCGACCCCTGACCCTCGCACGGGAGCGGGGGAGGGAGGGCGGGGCCCGAGGGGAGGGAGATGACGTCATGGTGGGTGGGGCCGGAAGTGGCTGGGGTGGAGCCCGAGGGGGCGGGGCCTGAGGGGATGGAGATGCGTTCATTCATTCATTCCGTCGTATTTATTGAGCGCTTACTGGGGGCGGAGCACTGTGTACTAAGCGCTTGGGAAGCGTACAGGTTGGCAAGATGTAGAGCCCGTCCCGACCCGGCAACGGGCTCGCGATCTAGAAGTCCAAGTCGGCAACATAGAGAGATGGTCCCTACCCAACAGTGGGCTCGCAGTCTAGAAGACTGTCTATCAATCCATCAATCGATCGTATTTATTGAGCGCTTACTGTGTGCAGAGCACTGTACTAAGCGCCTGGGAAGTACAAGTTAGAGGGGGAGATGTTCATTAATGGAAATAAATTCATCCGATTCACCCAATCATATTTATCGAGCGCTTACGGTGTGCAGAGCACCGTGCCGAGCGCTTGGAAAGTACAATCCCAGCTCCGCCACATGTCCGCTGTGTGACCTTTGGCAAGTCACTTAACTTCTCGGAGCCTCGGCTCCCTCAGCTGTAAAATGGGGATGGTGACTGTGAGCCCCACATGGGACAACCCGATCACCTTGTATCCCCCCCCCCCCCCCCCAGCGCTTGGAACAGTGCTTGGCACATAGTAAGCGCTTAACAGATGCCATCGTTATCGATAAGGGGGAGACGGACGACAAAACAAAACATGGAGACGGGTGTCAAGTGATGAGGCCGGGGGGGGGGGGGGCAGGAAGTGGTTGAGGGGGAGCCTGAGGGGGCGGGGCCGGAAGTGGCTGAGGGAGAGATGGAGGGGGCGGGGCCGGAAGTGGCTGAGGTAAGGCCTTTAGGGGCGGGGCCGGAAGTGGTTGAGGGAGAGCCGGAAGTGGCTGTGGTGAAGGCTGCAGGGGCGGGGCCGGAAGTGGTTGAGGGGGAGCTGGAGGGGCGGGGCCGGAAGTGGCTGAGGGGGAGCCGGAGGGGGCGGGGCCGGAAGTGGCTGCGGTGAAGGCTGCAGGGGCGGGGCCGGAAGTGGCTGGGGGAGAGTCGGAGGGGCCGGGGCCGGAAGTGGTTGAGGTGGAGCTGGAAGTAACTGAGGGAGGCCCGGAGGGGCAGGGCCGGAAGTGGCTGTGGTGAAGGCTGCAGGGGCGGGGCCGGAAGTGGTTGAGGGAGAACCTGAGGGGGCGGGGCCGGAAGTGGCTGCGGTTAAGGCTGTAGGGGCGGGGCCGGGAGGGGTTGAGGGAGGGGCGGGGCCGGAAGTGGCTGAGGAGAAGCCTGTAGGGGCAGGGCTGGAAGTGGCTTAGATGGAGGGGGGTGGGGCCGGAAGCGGTTGAGGGAGAGCCGGAGGGGGTGGGGCCGGGAGTGGCTGAGATGGCGGGGGGGGGGGGGGGGGGGGGGGCAGGGGGGAGGCCGGAAGGGGCTGAGGTAAAGCCTGTAGGGGCGGGGCCGGAAGTAGCTGTGGCGAAGGCTGCAGGGGCGGGGCCGGGAGGGGTTGAGGGAGAGCCGGAGGGGGTGGGGCCGGAAGTGGCTGCGGTGAAGCCTGCAGGGGAGGGGCCGGGAGGGGTTGAGGGGGGCGGGGCCGGAAGTGGCTGAGGGACAGCCGGAGGGGCGGGGCCGGAAGTGGTTGAGGGGGGCCGGAAGTAGCTGAGGTGATGCCTGCAGGGGCGGGGCCAGAAGTGGTTGAGGGAGCGCTGGAGGGGGCGGGGCCGGGAGTGGTTGAGGGGGAGCCGGAGGGGGCGGGGCCGGAAGTAGCTGAGGTCACGCCTGCAGGGGCGGGGCCGGAAGTGGCTGAGGGGGAGACGGAGGAGCGGGGCCGGAAGTGGTTGAGGGAGAGGTGGAGGGGCGGGGCCGGAAGGGGCTGTGGTGACGCCTGCAGGGGCGGGGCCGGAAGGGGCTGAGGGAGCGCTGGGGGGGCGGGGCCGGAAGGGGTTGAGGGAGGGGTGGAGGGGCGGGGCCGGAAGTGGTTGAGGGAGGGGTGGAGGGGCGGGGCCGGAAGTGGCTGTGGGGACGCCTGTGGGGGCGGGGGCGGGGCCGGGAGGGGCCGAGGCGAAGCCCGAGGGGGGAGCGGGGCCCGAGGGGCCTAAGATGGAGCCCGGTGGCCTCAGGGCGAAGGTCAGGGCGGGACGAGAAGATTAGCCCGAGGGCAGAGGTCAGGGGGAGGGCAAGTAATAATAATAAATAATAATAATAATGATGGCATTTACTAAGAGCTTACCGTGTACAAAGCACTGTCCTAAGTGCTGGAAGCACCATTCTAAGGCAAAGGCTAGTGTCAGGGCGAAGGTTAGTTTGAAGGCCGGTTGGCTTGAGGGCAAAGGTGGACATTCATTCATTCATTCATTCATTCGATCGTATTTATCGAGTGCTTACTGTGCGCAGAGCACTGGACTAAGCGCTTGGGAAGCCCAAGTCGGCAACATCTGGAGACGGTCAGTACCCAACAGCGGGCTCACAGTCTGTTGGGGGGGGGACAGACGACAAAACAAAACATGTTAACAAGATGAAATAGAATAAATATGTACAAGTGAATAAGTGAATAGAGAGTAATAAATACGTACAAACATATATACAGGTGAGGGTAAGATATGAGGGCGAAGATGGACACGAGGGCAAAGGTCGGCGTGAAGGTGAAAGTTGGCATGGGGGTTAACGTCAGGGAGAGGGCAAGGTTGGCGTGAGGGCGAAGGTTGGCGTGAGGGTGAAAGTTGGCGTGAGGGCCAAGGTTGGCATGAGGGCGAAGGTTAGCGTGAGGACAAAGGTTGTCTTGAGGACGAAGGTTGGCGTGAGGGCGAAGGTTGGCGTGAGGGCGAAGGTTGACGTGAAGGCCAAGGTTGGCGTGAGGGTGAAAGTTGGCGGGAGGGCCAAGGTTAGCGTGGGGACAAAGGTTGCGTGAGGGTGAAGGTTAGCGGGAGGGCCAAGGTTAACATAAGGACAAAGGTTGGCGTGAGGGCGAAAGTTAGCATGAGGACGAAGGTTGACGTGAGGGCGAAGGTCAGTGGGAGGGCAGAGATGGACATGAGGGCGAAGGCATGAGGGTGAAAGTTGGCGTGAGGGCGAAGGTGGATGCAAGGGCGAAGGTGGACATGAGGGTGAAGGTGGATGTGAGGGCGAAGGCTGGCGTGAGGGTGAAAGTTGGCTTGAAGGCCAAGGTTGGCATGGGGGTGAAGGTTGGCATGAGGGCGAAGGTGGATGCAAGGGCAAATGTGGGCCTGAGGGTGAAGGTGGATGTGAGGGCCAAGGTTGGCTTGTGGGTGAAAGTTGGCGTGAAGGCCAAGGTTGGCATGGGGGTGAAGGTTGGCGTGAGGGTGAAAGTTGGTGTGAAGGCCAAGGTTGGCCTGAGGGCGAAAGTTGCGAAAGTTAGTGGGAGGGTAAAAGTTACCATGAGGACAGAGGTTGGCATGAAGGCGAAGGTTGGCATGAGGACGAAGGTGGGCATGGGGGTGAAGGTTAGCGGGAGGATAAAGGTTAACGTGAGGGCGAAGGTTAACGTGAGGACAAAGGTTGGCATGAGGGTGAAGGTTAATGTGAGGACAGAGGTTGGCAGGAGGGTGAAGGTTAGTGGGAGGACAAAGGTTGTTGTGATGGCAAAGGTGGACATGAGGGCGAAGATTGCCGTGAGGGCGAAGGGTGGTGTGAGGATGAAAGTTGGCATGAGGGTGAAGGGTGGTGTGAGGGTGAAAGTTGGCATGAAGGCCAAGGTTGGCATGAGGGTGAAGGTTAGTGGGAGGACAAAGGTTGTCATGAGGGCAAAGGTGGACGCAAAGGTGAAGGTTGTCGTGAGGGCGAAGGGTGGTGTGAGGGTGAAAGTTGGCGTGAGGGCGAAGGGTGGTGTGAGGGTGAAAGTTGGCGTGAAGGCCAAGGTTGGCATGAGGGTGAGGGTTAGCGGGAGGGCCAAGGTTAGCGGGAGGACAAAGGTTGGCGTGAAGGTTAACGTGAGGACAAAGGTTGTTGTGAGGGCAAAGGTGGACATGAGGGCGAAGGTTGGCGTGAGGGTGAAAGTTGGCGTAAGGGTGAAGGTTGTCGTGAGGGCGAAGGTTGTCGTGAGGGCAAAGGTGGACGCAAGGGTAAAGGTTGGTGTGAGGGTGAAAGTTGGCGTGAAGGCCAAGGTTGGCATGAGGGTGGAGGTTAACGTGAGGACAAAGGTTGGCATGAAGGTGAAGGTTAGCGGGAGGGCAAAGGTTGTCGTGAGGACAAAGGTGGACATGAGGGCGAAGGTTGGCGTGAGGGTGAAAGTTGGCGTGAGGGCGAAGGTTGGCGTGAGGGTGCAAGTTGGCGTGAGGGCAAAGGTTAGCGTGAGGGCTAAGGTTGGCGTGAGGGTAAAGGTGGATGTGAGGGCGAAGGTTGGCGTGAGGGTGAAAGTTGGCGTGAGGGCCAAGGTTGGCATGCAGGCGAAGGTTAACGTGAGAACAAAGGTTGGCTTGAAGGCGAAGGTTAGCGTGAGGGCGAAGGTTGTCGTGAGGGCGAAGGTTGTCGTGAGGGCAGAGGTGGACATGAGGGCGAAGGTTGGCGTGAGGGCGAAGGTTGGCGTGAGGGTGAAAGTTGGCATGAGGGTGAAGGTTACCGTGAGGGCGAAGGTTGGCGTGAGGGCGAAGGTTGTCATGAGGTCAAAGGTGGACGTGAGGGTGAAGGTGGACGTGAGGGCGAAGGTTGGCGTCAGGGCGAAGGTTGGCATGGGGGTGAAAGTTGGCGTGAGGGCGAAGGTTGTCATGAGGTCAAAGGTGGACGTGAGGGTGAAGGTGGACGTGAGGGCGAAGGTTGGCGTCAGGGCGAAGGTTGGCATGGGGGTGAAAGTTGGCGCGAGTGTGAGGGATACCGTGAGGGCGAAGGCTGGCGTGAGGGCGAAGGTCAGCGGGAGGGCAAAGGTCAGCGGGAGGGCAAAGGTCAGCAGGAGGGCGGCCCAGCGCGGCCTACCCTCGCCCCACCTGGCTCCCCCAAATCCACCCCGCTCGCCGCGCCTCCGTCTCATACTTCCCCAGCGCTCACAACAGCGCCCGGCACGTAGTAAGCGCCCAACAGACACCATCATCCTTAGTATTATCATTCCCTCCTCCATCAATCGGGGACGGAGCCGGGGGACGGCCCCGTACCCCCCCCAGCGCTCACAACAGCACTCGGCACATAGTAAGCGCTTAAGAAGCGCTCAATAAATACGATTGATGATGATGATGATGATGAAGAAACATCATCACTATTAGTATTATCGTCCCCTCCTCCGTCAGTCGGGGACGGAGGCCGCGAGCCCCGCCGGGGGACGGTCCCGTATCCTGCCCAGCGCTCAGCACATAGTAAACGCTTAAGAAACATCATTATTAGTAGTATTATCATTCCCTCCTCCATCAATCGAGGACGGAGCCGGGGGACGGCCCCGTATATTCCCCAGCGCTCACAACGGCGCCCGGCACGTAGTAAGCGCCTAACAGACACCATCATCATTACTATTATCATTCTCTTCTCCATCAATCGGGGACGGAGCCGGGGGACGGCCCTGTATCCCCCCCAGCGCTCACAACAGTGCTCGGCACATAGTAAGCGCCTAACAAGCACCATCATCATTACTATTATCATTCTCTCGTCCGTCAATCGGGGACGGAGGCCGCGAGCCCCGCCGGGGCATAACCCCATATTCTCCCTAGCGCTTGGCACATAGTAAGCGCCTAAGAAACACCATCATCATTACTGTTATCATTCCCTCCTCCGTCAATCGGGGACGGAGGCCGCGAGCCCCGCCGGGGCACAGCCCCGTATCCTCCCCAGCGCTCACAACAGTGCTCGGCACATAGTAAGCGCCTAACAAGCACCATCATCATTACTATTATCATTCTCGTCTGTCAATCGGGGACGGAGGCCACGAGCCCCGCCGGGGGACGGCCCCGTATCCTCCCCAGCGCTCAGCACATAGTAAGCGCCTAAGAAACACCATCATCATCAGTATTATCATTCTCACTTGCGTCAATCGGGGACGGAGCCGGGGGACGGCCCCGTATCCCCCCCAGCGCTCACAACGGCGCCCGGCACATAGTAAGCGCCTAACAGACACCATCATCATTACTATTATCATTCTCTTCTCCATCAATCGGGGACGGAGCCGGGGGACGGCCCCGTATCCCCCCCAGCGCTCACAACAGCGCCCGGCACATAGTAAGCGCTTAAGAAGCGCTCAATAAATCCGATTGATGATGATGATGATGAAGAAACATCATCACTATTAGTATTATCATCCCCTCCTCCGTCAATCGGGAACGGAGGCCGCGAGCCCCGCCGGGGGACGGCCCCGTATCCTGCCCAGCGCTCAGCACATAGTAAGCGCTTAAGAAACATCATCATTATTAGTATTATCGTGCCCTCCTCCATCAATCGGGGACGGAGCCGGGGGACGGCCCCGTATATTCCCCAGCGCTCACAACGGCGCCCGGCACATAGTAAGCGCCTAACAGACACCATCATCATTACTATTATCATTCTCTCCTCCATCAGTCGGGGACGGAGCCGGGGGACGGCCCCGTATCCTCCCCAGCGCTCACAACAGCGCTCGGCACATAGTAAGCGCCTAACAAACACCATCATCATTACTATTATCATTCTCTCCTCCATCAATCGGGGACGGAGCCAGGGGATGGCCCCGTATCCCCCCCAGCGCCCGGCACATAGTAAGCGCCTAACGAACACCATCATCATCAATAGTATCATTCTCACTTCCGTCAATTGTGGACGGAGCCGGGGGACGGCCCCGCATCCTCCCCAGTGCTCGGCACATAGTAAGCGCCTAACAAACACCATCATCATTACTATTATCATCCCCTCCTCCGTCAATCGGGGACGGAGCCGGGGGACGGCCCCGTATCCCCCCCAGCGCTCACAACGGCGCCCGGCACATAGTAAGCGCCTAACAGACACCATCATCATCACTATTATCATTCTCACTTGCGTCAATCGGGGACGGAGCCGGGGGACGGCCCCGCGCTCACAACAGCACCCGGCACATAGTAAGCGCCTAACGAGCACCATCATCATCAGCATCATCATTCTCACTCGCGTCAATCGGGGACGGAGCCGGGGGACGGCCCCGCATCCTCCCCAGCGCCCGGCACATAGTAAGCGCCTAACAGACACCATCATCATTACTATTATCATTCTCTCCTCCATCAATCGGGGACGGAGCCGGGGGACGGCCCCGTGTCCCCCCCAGCGCCCGGCACATAGTAAGCGCCTAACGGGCACCGTCATCATCACTATCATCATCCTCACTCGCGTCAATCGGGGCCGGAGCCGGGGGACGGCCCCGCGCCCCCCACCCCAGCGCCCGGCACATGGTAAGCGCCTGACGGGCACCATCACCGTCAGCATCATCATCCTCACTCGCGTCAATGGGGGCCGGAGCCGGGGGCGAGGGCCGCCCACCGGTCCGTCCCCCGCCCGGGCAGGACAACAGCCGCCGGGTGGACAACGTGCTGAAGCTGTGGATCATCGAGGCGCGGGAGCTGCCGCCCAAGAAGCGCTACTACTGCGAGCTGTGCCTGGACGACATGCTGTACGCCCGCACCACGGCCAAGCCGCGGGCGGCCTCGGGGGACACGGTCTTCTGGGGCGAGCACTTCGAGTTCAACAACCTGCCGGCCGTGCGCTCCCTGCGCCTGCACCTCTACCGCGACTCGGACAAGAAGCGCAAGAAGGACAAGGCCGGCTACGTGGGCCTGGTGTCCGTGCCCGTGGCCGCCCTGGCGGGACGCCACTTCACCGAGCAGTGGTTCCCCGTCAGCCAGCCCCAGGGCAGCGGGGGCTCGGGCGGCGCCGCGGCGGGCGGCGGCGGCGGGGCGGGGGGGCACCGCGGCGGGGGGGCGGCGGCGGCGCGGGGGGGCGGCGGCCCCGGGGCCGCCGGCAAGGCCAAGGGCGGCTGCCCGGCCCTGCGGCTGAAGGCCCGCTACCAGACCATGAGCATCCTGCCCATGGAGCTCTACAAGGAGTTCGCCGAGTACGTCACCAACCACTACCGCATGCTCTGCGCCGTGCTGGAGCCCGCCCTGGGCCTCAAGGGCAAGGAGGAGGTGGCCTGCGCCCTCGTCCACATCCTGCAGAGCACGGGCAAGGCCAAGGTGAGGAGGGAGGGGGGAGGGAGGGAGGGAGGGAAAGCGGAGGGGGGAGGTTGATGGGAGGATGGAGGTTGGCGTGAGAGCGGAGGTTGGCGGGAGGGTGGAGGTCGGAGGGAGAGCGGAGGTTGGCCTGAGGGTGGAGGGTGGCGAGAGGTCAAAGGTTGGTCGGAGGATGGAGGTTGGCCTGAGGGCGGAGGTTGGTGGGAGGGTGGAGGTTGGCAGGAGGGCAGAGGTTGGGGTGAGGTCAAAGGTTGGCACGAGGTCAAAGGTTGGCCTGAGGGTGGAGGTTGGCAGGAGGGCGGAGGTTGGAGGGAGGTCAAAGGTTGGTGAGAGGATGGAGGTGGGCCCGAGGTCAGAGGTTGGCGGGAGGGTGGAGGGTGGAGGGAGAGCGGAGGTCAGCCTGAGGGCGGAGGTTGGCGTGAGGGCGGAGGTTGGCCTGAGGTCAGAGGTTGGCGGGAGGATGGAGGTTGGCCGGAGGGCAGAGGTTGGCAGGAGGGTGGAGTTTGGAGTGAGGTCAAAGGTTGGCGGGAGGTCAAAGGTTGGCATGAGGGTGGAGGTTGGCGGGAGGGTGGGGGTTGGAGTGAGGTCAGAGGTTGGTGGGAGGGCGGAGGTTGGCGTGAGGAAGGAGGTTGGCGGGAGGGCAGAGGTCGGCAGGAGGGTGGAGTGAGGTCAAAGGTTGGTGTGAGGCTGGAGTTTGGTCTGAGGGTGGAGGTTGGCGGGAGGGCGGAGGTTGGCCTGAGGTCAGAGGTTGGCAGGAGGGTGGAGGTTGGCCTGAGGTCAGAGGTTGGGGTGAGGATGGAGGTTGGCGGGAGGGCGGAGGTTGGCGGGAGGGTGGGGGTTGGCAGGAGGGTGGGGGTTGGCGTGAGGTCAAAGGTTGGCAGGAGGGCAGAGGTTGGCAGGAGGGTGGGGGTTGGCGGGAGGATGGAGGTTGCCGGGAGGTCAAAGGTTGGTGTGAGGATGGAGGTTGGCATGAGGATGGAGGTTGCTGGGAGGTCAGTGGTTGGTGTGAGGATGGAGGTTGGCAGGGGGGCGGAGGTTGGCTGGAGGGCAGAGGATGGAGGTTGCCGGGAGGTCAAAGGTTGGCGTGAGGATGGAGGTTGCCGGGAGGTCAAAGGTTGGCGTGAGGATGGAAGTTGCCGGGAGGTCAAAGGTTGGCGTGAGGATGGAGGTTGCCGGGAGGTCAAAGGTTGGCGTGAGGATGGAGGTTGCCGGGAGGTCAAAGGTTGGCGTGAGGATGGAGGTTGGCGGGAGGGCAGAGGTTGGCAGGAGGGTGGAGTTTGGCCTGAGGGTGGAGGTTGGCGGGAGGGCAGGGGGAGAGCGGAGGTCGGCCTGAGGTCAGAGGTTGGCAGGAGGGCGGAGGTTGCGGAGAGGTCAAAGGTTGGCAGGAGGGCGGAGGGCGGCCTGAGGTCAAAGGTTGGCGTGAGGGCGGAGCTTGGCCTGAGGTCAAAGGTTGGCGTGAGGGCGGAGGTTGGCGGAAGGACGGCGCCCGGGCCCCGGCGGCCGCTCAGATGACCGGGGTGGGGGGGTCCCCCCCATCCCCCGGCTCCCCCCACTTGGGTCCCGCCGGGTAGCCCGGGAGCGAGGCGTTCAGTCCAGTCCCCGGCGCGTAGCGGGCGCCTCGCCGACGCCACCGCGGGACAGAGACCACGGGACGATCAGCTCTGAGAACCATAGTGACCATCCGGGGTTCGGCGGGCGCTCACTACGTGCCCGGCGGGCGCTCACTACGTGCCCGGCGCCGTCGTCGGCCGAGGGAGCGGGAGGAGAGGCCGGGGCGGGGGGGGGGGCCCGGCGGGGCGGGCTTCCCGGAGGAGGCGGCCCGCACCAGCCATTCCCTCGCTCGCCCGTTCGTCCGTCTTTATTGAGCACCCGCCGTGTGCCGAGCGCTGTGCTGAGCGCCCGGGAGGGGACCGTACGGCCGGAGACGGACCCGTTCCCTGCCCACGGCGGGCTCACGGTCTACAGGGAGCATTCATTTCTGCAGTCATTCACTCATTCTTATTTATTGAGCTCCCACCGTGTGCCGAGCGCTGTGCTGAGCGCTCCGGAGGGGAAGAGCGGTCACTAAAGGGACCCGTTCCCTGCCCCCAGTGATCACAGTCTGGAGGAATCACTCATTCAGTCACTCGCTCATTCATTCATTCGTCTTTACTGAGCGCCCACGGGGTGCCGAGCAGTGTACTGAGCGCTCGGGAGGGGGAAATGGGTCACTAAAGAGAGCCAGCCCCTGCCCGCAACGAGCTCACAGTCTGGAGGAATCACTCATTCAGTCACTCGCTCATTCATTCATTCGTCTTTACTGAGCGCCCACAGGGTGCCAAGCAGTGTACTGAGCGCTCGGGAGGGGGAAATGGGTCACTGAAGAGAGCCAACCCCTGCCCGCAACGAGCTCACAGTCTGGAGGAATCATTCATTCAGTCACTCGCTTATTCATTCATTCACTCATTCATTCACTCACTTTCTCATTCATTTGTCTTTATTGAGCACCCACCGTGTGGCAAGCGCTATACTGAGCGCTCGGGAGGGGGAAATGGGTCACTAAAGAGAGCCAGCCCCCACCCCCAACGAGCTCCCCCCCTAGAGGAATCATTCATTCATTCACTCGCTTATTCATTCATTCACTCATTCATTCACTCACTTGCTCATTCATTTGTCTTTATTGAGCACCCACCCTGTGCCGAGCGCTGTACTGAGCGCTCGGGAGGGGGAAACGGGTCACCAAAGAGAGCCAACCCCCGCCCCCAACGAGCTCCCTGTCTAGAGGAATCATTCATTCATTCACTCGCTCATTCATTCATTCACTCACTTGCTCACTCATTTGTCTTTATTGAGCACCCACCCTGCGCCGAGCGCTGTACTGAGCGCTCGGGAGGGGGAAACGGGTCACCGAAGAGAGCCAACCCCCGCCCCCAACGAGCCCCCCACCTCTAGAGGAATCATTCATTCATTCACTCGCTTATTCATTCATTCACTCATTCATTCACTCACTCTCTCATTCATTTGTCTTTATTGAGCACCCACCGTGTGTCGAGCGCTGTACTGAGCGCTCGGGAGGGGGAAATGGGCCACTGAGCTCCCCCCTCTAGAGGAATCATTCATTCATTCACTCGCTTATTCATTCATTCACTCATTCATTCACTCACTCTCTCATTCGTTTCTCTTTATTGAGCACCACACCCTGCGCCGAGCGCTGTACTGAGCGCTCGGGAGGGGGAAACGGGCCACTAAAGAGAGCCAACCCCCGCCCCCAATGAGCTCCCCGTCTAGAGGAATCATTCATTCATTCACCCGCTCATTCATTCATTCACCCGCTCATTCATTCATTCACTCACTCACTCGCTCCCTCGTTTGTCTTTATTGAGCACCCACCCTGCGCCGAGCGCTGTACTGAGCGCTCGGGAGGGGGAAACGGGTCACCAAAGAGAGCCAACCCCCGCCCGCAATGAGCTCCCCGTCTAGAGGAATCATTCATTCATTCACTCGCTTATTCATTCATTCACTCGCTCACTCATTTGTCTTTATTGAGCACCCACCCTGCGCCGAGCGCTGTACTGAGCGCTCGGGAGGGGGAAATGGGTCACTGAAGAGAGCCAACCCCCGCCCCCAACGAGCCCCCCCCTCTAGAGGAATCATTCATTCATTCACTCACGCATTCATTTGCCTTTATTGAGCACCCACCCTGTGTGGAGCGCTGTGCTGAGCGCTCGGGAGGGGGAAACGGGTCACTAAAGAGAGCAACCCCCGCCCGCAACGAGCTCCCCCGTCTAGAGGAATCATTCATTCATTCACTCGCTTATTCATTCATTCACTCATTCATTCACTCACTTGCTCATTCATTTGTCTTTATTGAGCACCCACCCTGTGCCGAGCGCTGTACTGAGCGCTCGGGAGGGGGAAATGGGCCACTAAAGAGAGCCAACCCCCGCCCCCAACGAGCTCCCCGTCTAGAGGAATCATTCATTCAGTCACTCGCTTATGCATTCATTCACTCACTTGCTCATTCATTGGTCTTTATTGAGCACCCACCCTGTGCTGAGCGCTGTACTGAGCGCTCGGGAGGGGGAAACGGGTCACCAAAGAGAGCCAACCCCCGCCCGCAACGAGCTCCCCGTCTAGAGGAATCATTCACTTCATTCACTCGCTCATTCATTCATTCACTCGCTCATTCATTTGTCTTTATTGAGCACCCACCCTGCGCCGAGCGCTGTACCGAGCGCTCGGGAGGGGGAAACGGGTCACCAAAGAGAGCAACCCCCGCCCGCAACGAGCTCGCCGTCTGGAGTAATCATTCATTCACTCACTCGCTCATTCATTCGTTCGTCTTTACTGAGCACCCACGGGGTGCTGAGCAGTGTACTGAGCGCTCCGGAGGGGGAAACGGGTCACCAAAGAGAGCCAACCCCCGCCCGCAACGAGCTCCCCGTCTAGAGGAATCATTCACTTCATTCACTCGCTCATTCATTCATTCACTCGCTCATTCATTTGTCTTTATTGAGCACCCACCCTGCGCCGAGCGCTGTACCGAGCGCTCGGGAGGGGGAAACGGGTCACCAAAGAGAGCAACCCCCGCCCGCAACGAGCTCGCCGTCTGGAGTAATCATTCATTCATTCACTCGCTCATTCATTCGTTCGTCTTTACTGAGCACCCACGGGGTGCTGAGCAGTGTACTGAGCGCTCCGGAGGGGGAAACGGGTCACCAAAGAGAGCCAACCCCCGCCCGCAACGAGCTCCCCGTCTAGAGGAATCATTCACTTCATTCACTCGCTCATTCATTCATTCACTCGCTCATTCATTTGTCTTTATTGAGCACCCACCCTGCGCCGAGCGCTGTACCGAGCGCTCGGGAGGGGGAAACGGGTCACCAAAGAGAGCAACCCCCGCCCGCAACGAGCTCGCCGTCTGGAGTAATCATTCATTCACTCACTCGCTCATTCATTCGTTCGTCTTTACTGAGCACCCACGGGGTGCTGAGCAGTGTACTGAGCGCTCCGGAGGGGAAGAGAGGTCACTAAAGAGACCCATTCCCTGCCCGCAATGAGCTCACAGTCTGGAGGAATCATTCATTCAGTGACTCACTCATTCATTCATTGGTCTTTACTGAGCGCCCACGGGGTGCCGAGCAGTGTACTGAGCGCTCCGGAGGGGAAGAGCGGTCACTAAAGAGACCCGTTCCCTGCCCCCAACAAGCTCACAGTCTGGAGGAGTCATTCATTCAGTCACTCGCTCATTCATTCGTTCGTCTTTACTGAGCACCCACGGGGTGCCGAGCAGTGTACTGACCGCCCCGGAGGGGGAAATGGGTCACTAAAGAAAGCCAACCCCTGCCCGCAATAAGCTCACAGTCTAGAGGAATCATTCAGTCAGTCACTTGCTCATTCATTCATTCGTTCATCTTTACTGAGCGCCCACGGGGTGCTGAGCAGTGTACTGAGCGCTCCGGAGGGGGAAATGGGTCACTAAAGAGAGCCAACCCCCGCCCCCAACGAGCTCGCAGTCTGGAGGAATCAATCATTCATCCACTCACTTATTCATTCATTCACTCATTCATTCACTCACTCGCTCATTCGTTTGTCTTTATTGAGCACCCACCGTGTGCCGAGCGCTGTACTGAGCGCTCGGGAGGGGGAAACGGGCCACTAAAGAGAGCCAACCCCCGCCCCCAACGAGCTCACCGTCTAGAGGAATCATTCATTCATTCACCCGCTCATTCATTCATTCACCCGCTCATTCATTCACTCACTCGCTCCCTCGTTTGTCTTTATTGAGCACCCACCCTGCGTCGAGCGCTGTACTGAGCACTCGGGAGGGGGAAACGGGTCACCAAAGAGAGCCAACCCCCGCCCGCAACGAGCTCCCCGTCTAGAGGAATCATTCATTCATTCACTTGCTCATTCATCCATTCACTCACTCATTCATTTGTCTTTATTGAGTACCCACCCTGTGTCGAGCGCTGTACTGAGCGCTCGGGAGGGGGAAATGGGTCACTAAAGAGAGCCAACCCCTGCCCGCAACGAGCTCACAGTCTGGAGGAATCATTCATTCATCCACTCGCTCATTCATTCATTCACTCATTCATTCACTCACTTGTTCATTCATTTGTCTTTATTGAGCACCCACTGTGTGTCGAGCACTGTACTGAGCGCTCAGGAGGGGGAAATGGGTCACTAAAGAGAGCCAACCCCCACCCCCAATGAGCCCCCCCTCTAGAGGAATCATTCATTCATTCACTCGCTTATTCATTCATTCACTCATTCATTCACTCACTCTCTCATTCATTTGTCTTTATTGAGCACCCACCGTGTGTCGAGCGCTGTACTGAGCGCTCGGGAGGGGGAAATGGGCCACTGAGCTCCCCCCTCTAGAGGAATCATTCATTCATTCACTCGCTTATTCATTCATCCACTCATTCATTCACTCACTCTCTCATTCATTTGTCTTTATTGAGCACCCACCCTGCGCCGAGCGCTGTACTGAGCGCTCGGGAGGGGGAAACGGGTCACCAAAGAGAGCCAACCCCCGCCCCCAACGAGCTCCCCGTCTAGAGGAATCATTCATTCATTCATTCACCCGCTCATTCATTCATTCACCCGCTCATTCATTCATTCACTCACTCGCTCCCTCGTTTGTCTTTATTGAGCACCCACCCTGCGCCGAGCGCTGTACTGAGCGCTCGGGAGGGGGAAACGGGTCACCAAAGAGAGCCAACCCCCGCCCGCAATGAGCTCCCTGTCTAGAGGAATCATTCATTCATTCACTCGCTCATTCATTCATTCACTCGCTCACTCATTTGTCTTTATTGAGCACCCACCCTGCGCCGAGCGCTGTACTGAGCGCTCGGGAGGGGGAAATGGGTCACTGAAGAGAGCCAACCCCCGCCCCCAACGAGCCCCCCCTCTAGAGGAATCATTCATTCATTCACTCACGCATTCATTTGCCTTTATTGAGCACCCACCCTGTGTCGAGTGCTGTACTGAGCGCTCAGGAGGGGGAAATGGGTCACTAAAGAGAGCCAATCCCCACCCGCAACGAGCTCACAGTCTAGAGGAATCATTCATTCATTCACTCGCTTATTCATTCATTCACTCATTCATTCACTCACTCGCTCATTCGTTTGTCTTTATTGAGCACCCACCCTGTGCCGAGCGCTGTACTGAGCGCTCGGGAGGGGGAAATGGGCCACTGAGCTCCCCCCTCTAGAGGAATCATTCATTCATTCACTCGCTTATTCATTCATCCACTCATTCATTCACTCACTCTCTCATTCATTTGTCTTTATTGAGCACCCACCCTGCGCCGAGCGCTGTACTGAGCGCTCGGGAGGGGGAAACGGGTCACCAAAGAGAGCCAACCCCCGCCCCCAACGAGCTCCCCGTCTAGAGGAATCATTCATTCATTCACCCGCTCATTCATTCATTCACCCGCTCCTTCATTCCTTCACTCACTCGCTCCCTCGTTTGTCTTTATTGAGCACCCACCCTGCGCCGAGCGCTGTACTGAGCGCTCGGGAGGGGGAAACGGGTCACCAAAGAGAGCCAACCCCCGCCCGCAACGAGCTCCCTGTCTAGAGGAATCATTCATTCATTCACTCGCTCATTCATTCATTCACTCGCTCACTCATTTGTCTTTATTGAGCACCCACCCTGCGCCGAGCGCTGTACTGAGCGCTCGGGAGGGGGAAATGGGTCACTGAAGAGAGCCAACCCCCGCCCCCAACGAGCCCCCCCCCGAGGAATCATTCATTCATTCACTCGCTTATTCATTCATTCACTCATTCATTCACTCACTCTCTCATTCATTTGTCTTTATTGAGCACCCACCGTGTGTCGAGCGCTGTACTGAGCGCTCGGGAGGGGGAAATGGGCCACTGAGCTCCCCCCTCTAGAGGAATCATTCATTCATTCACTCGCTTATTCATTCATTCACTCATTCATTCACTCACTCGCTCATTCGTTTGTCTTTATTGAGCACCCACCCTGTGTCGAGCGCTGTACTGAGCGCTCGGGAGGGGGAAATGGGTCACCAAAGAGAGCCAACCCCTGCCCCCAACGAGCTCCCCGTCTAGAGGAATCATTCATTCATTCACCCGCTCATTCATTCATTCACCCACTCCTTCATTCCTTCACTCACTCGCTCCCTCGTTTGTCTTTATTGAGCACCCACCCTGCGCCGAGCGCTGTACTGAGCGCTCGGGAGGGGGAAACGGGTCACCAAAGAGAGCCAGCCCCCGCCCCCAACGAGCTCCCTGTCTAGAGGAATCATTCATTCATTCACTCACTCATTCATTCATTCACTCGCTCACTCATTTGTCTTTATTGAGCACCCACCCTGTGTCGAGCGCTGTACTGAGCGCTCGGGAGGGGGAAATGGGTCACTGAAGAGAGCCAACCCCCGCCCCCAACGAGCCCCCCCCCCGAGGAATCATTCATTCATTCACTAGCTTATTCATTCATTCACTCATTCATTCACTCACTCGCTCATTCATTTGTCTTTATTGAGCACCCACCGTGTGTCGAGCGCTGTACTGAGCGCTCGGGAGGGGGAAATGGGCCACTGAGCTCCCCCCTCTAGAGGAATCATTCATTCATTCACTCGCTTATTCATTCATTCATTCACCCATTCATTCACTCACTCGCTCATTCGTTTGTCTTTATTGAGCACCCACCCTGTGTCGAGTGCTGTACTGAGCGCTCGGGAGGGGGAAACGGGTCACTAAAGAGAGCCAACCCCCGCCCCCAACGAGCTCCCCGTCTAGAGGAATCATTCATTCATTCACCCGCTCATTCATTCATTCACCCGCTCCTTCATTCCTTCACTCACTCGCTCCCTCGTTTGTCTTTATTGAGCACCCACCCTGCGCCGAGCGCTGTACTGAGCGCTCGGGAGGGGGAAACGGGTCACCAAAGAGAGCCAACCCCCGCCCGCAATGAGCTCCCTGTCTAGAGGAATCATTCATTCATTCACTCGCTCATTCATTCATTCACTCGCTCACTCATTTGTCTTTATTGAGCACCCACCCTGCGCCGAGCGCTGTACTGAGCGCTCGGGAGGGGGAAATGGGTCACTGAAGAGAGCCAACCCCCGCCCCCAACGAGCCCCCCCTCTAGAGGAATCATTCATTCATTCACTCACGCATTCATTTGCCTTTATTGAGCACCCACCCTGTGTCGAGTGCTGTACTGAGCGCTCAGGAGGGGGAAATGGGTCACTAAAGAGAGCCAATCCCCACCCGCAACGAGCTCACAGTCTAGAGGAATCATTCATTCATTCACTCGCTTATTCATTCATTCACTCATTCATTCACTCACTCGCTCATTCATTTGTCTTTATTGAGCACCCACCCTGTGCCGAGCGCTGTACTGAGCGCTCGGGAGGGGGAAATGGGCCACTGAGCTCCCCCCTCTAGAGGAATCATTCATTCATTCACTCGCTTATTCATTCATCCACTCATTCATTCACTCACTCTCTCATTCATTTGTCTTTATTGAGCACCCACCCTGCGCCGAGCGCTGTACTGAGCGCTCGGGAGGGGGAAACGGGTCACCAAAGAGAGCAACCCCCGCCCGCAACGAGCTCCCCGTGTAGAGGAATCATTCATTCATTCACTCGCTTATTCATTCATTCACTCATTCATTCACTCACTCTCTCATTCGTTTGTCTTTATTGAGCACCCACCCTGCGCCGAGCGCTGTACTGAGCGCTCGGGAGGGGGAAAGGGTCACCAAAGAGAGCCAACCCCCGCCCCCAACGAGCTCCCCGTCTAGAGGAATCATTCATTCATTCATTCACTCACTCTCTCATTCGTTTGTCTTTATTGAGCACCCACCCTGCGCCGAGCGCTGTACTGAGCGCTCGGGAGGGGGAAACGGGTCACCAAAGAGAGCCAACCCCCGCCCCCAACGAGCTCCCCGTCTAGAGGAGTCGTTCATTCACTCATTCATTCATTCATTCGTCCGTTCGTCTCCCCCGGGCGCCCGCCGAGCGCTGTACTGAGCGCCCGGGAGAGGCCGGCGGGTCAAGGGAGGCACCCGCCGCCCCGCTCGCGGAGGCGCCCGCCGTCGGGAGGGGACCGTCCCTCCGTAGGTCGCCGGCTTGTCCTTCCCCAGCGCTCGGTACGGCGCTCCGCACACGGTGGGCGCTCAGTAAGTACCGTCTTTTGTCTCCCCCCCACCCCGTTGGGGCCAGGACTTCCTGTCGGACATGGCGATGACGGAGGTGGACCGCTTCCTGGAGCGCGAGCACCTCATCTTCCGCGAGAACACGCTGGCCACCAAAGCCATAGAGGAGTATCTGCGCCTCATCGGACAGAAGTACCTCAAGGACGCCATCGGTACGGCCCCCCCCCCTCCCCGCCGTACTGTACTGAGCGCCCGGGACGGCCACGGGCCCCTCCGGCCTCCGTCCGGCGCTTCTCGCGTGCCGGGCGCTGGACTGAGCGCCCGGCGCGGCCCCGGGCAACGCCGAGCTCCCCCCGTCCCAGCCCTGGATAGTATTTGTTGAGCACTTTTTGCGTGCGGAGCGCTGTACTGAGCGCCTGAGCATCGGGCACCTCCCCTGGGAGCACCAAACTGCCCCCATCCCTGCCCTTTATGCTGTTTGTTGAGCACTTTCTGCGTGCAGAGCGCTGTATTGAGCGCCCAGCATGGCCCTGGGGAACACCAAACTCCCCCCGTCCCTGCCCTTTATGCTGTTTGTTGAGCACTTTCTGCGTGCAGAGCGCTGTATTGAGCGCCCGGCATGGCCCTGGGGAACACCAAACTCCCCCCGTCCCTGCCCTTTATGCTGTTTGTTGAGCACTTTCTGCGTGCAGAGCGCTGTACTGAGCGCCCGGGAGCGTCCGGAACGGCCCCGGGCAACGCCGAGCTCCCCCCGTCCCTGCCCTCGATGGTATTTGTTGAGCACCTTTTGCGTGCGGAGCGCTGTACTGAGCGCCCGGGAGCGTCCGGCACCGCCCTGGGGAACACCAAACTCCCCCCATCCCTGCCCTCTATCCCATTTGTTGAGCACTTTCTGCGTGCGGAGCACTGTACTGAGCGCCCTGCATGGCCCCAGGCAACACCGAGCTCCCCCCGTCCCTGCCCTTGATGGTATTTGTTGAGCACTTTCTGCGTGCGGAGCGCTGTACTGAGCGCCCGAGCGTCGGGCACCTCCCCTGGGAGCACCAAACTGCCCCCGTCCCTGCCCTTTATGCTGTTTGTTGAGCACTTTCTGCGTGCGGAGCGCTGTACTGAGCGCCCGGGAGCGTCCGGCACGGCCCCGGGCAGCACCGAACTCCCCCCGTCCCAGCCCTCAATGGTATTTGTTGAGCACCTTCTGCGTGCGGAGCGCTGTACTGAGCGCCCGGGAGCGTCCGGCACGGCCCCGGGCAGCACCGAGCTCCCCCCGTCCCTGCCCTTGATGGTATTTGTTGAGCACTTTCTGCGTGCGGAGCGCTGTACTGAGCGCCCGAGCGTCGGGCACCTCCCCTGGGAGCACCAAACTGCCCCCGTCCCTGCCCTTTATGCTGTTTGTTGAGCACTTTCTGCGTGCGGAGCGCTGTACTGAGCGCCCGGTAGCGTCCGGTACGGCCCCGGGCAATGCTGAGCTCCCCCCGTCCCTGCCCTTGATGGTATTTGTTGAGCACCTTCTGCGTGTGGAGCGCTGTACTGAGCGCCCGGGAGCGTCCGGCACCGCCCCGGGGAACACCAAACTCCCCCCGTCCCTGCCCTCTATCCCGTTTGTTGAGCACTTTCTGCGTGCGGAGCACTGTACTGAGCGCCCTGCATGGCCCCAGGCAACACCGAGCTCCCCCCGTCCCTGCCCTTGATGGTATTTGTTGAGCACTTTCTGCGTGCGGAGCGCTGTACTGAGCGCCCGAGCGTCGGGCACCTCCCCTGGGAGCACCAAACTGCCCCCGTCCCTGCCCTTTATGCTGTTTGTTGAGCACTTTCTGCGTGCGGAGCGCTGTACTGAGCGCCCGGTAGCGTCCAGTACAGCCCCAGGCAACGCTGAGCTCCCCCCGTCCCTGCCCTTGATGGTATTTGTTGAGCACCTTCTGCGTGTGGAGCGCTGTACTGAGCGCCCAGGAGCGTCCGGCACCGCCCCGGGGAACACCAAACTCCCCCCGTCCCTGCCCTTTATGCTGTTTGTTGAGCACTTTCTGTGTGCGGAGCACTGTATTGAGCGCCCAGCATGGCCCTGGGGAACACCAAACTCCCCCCGTCCCTGCCCTCTATCCCATTTGTTGAGCACTTTCTGCGTGCAGAGCGCTGTACTGAGCGCCCGGGAGCATCCGGCACGGCCCCGGGCAACGCCGAGCTCCCCCCGTCCCAGCCCTGGATAGTATTTGTTGAGCACTTTCTGCGTGCGGAGCGCTGTACTGAGCGCCCTGGAGCATCGGGCACCTCCCCCGGGAGAACCAAACTCCCCCCATCCCTGTCCTCGGTAGTATTTGTTGAGCACTTTCTGCGTGCGGAGCACTGTACTGAGCGCCCGGCACAACCCCGGGCAACGCCGAGCTCCCCCCGTCCCAGCCCTGGATAGTATTTGTTGAGCACTTTCTGCGTCCAGAGCGCTGTACTGAGCGCCCTGGAGCGTCGGGCACCTCCCCCGGGAGAACCAAACTCCCCCCATCCCTGTCCTCGGTAGTATTTGTTGAGCACTTTCTGCGTGCGGAGCACTGTACTGAGCGCCCGGCACAACCCCGGGCAACGCCGAGCTCCCCCCGTCCCAGCCCTGGATAGTATTTGTTGAGCACTTTCTGCGTGCGGAGCGCTGTACTGAGCGCCCTGGAGCATCGGGCACCTCCCCCGGGAGAACCAAACTCCCCCCATCCCTGTCCTCGGTAGTATTTGTTGAGCACTTTCTGCGTGCGGAGCACTGTACTGAGCGCCCGGCACAACCCCGGGCAACGCCGAGCTCCCCCCGTCCCAGCCCTGGATAGTATTTGTTGAGCACTTTCTGCGTCCAGAGCGCTGTACTGAGCGCCCTGGAGCGTCGGGCACCTCCCCCGGGAGAACCAAACTCCCCCCATCCCTGTCCTCGGTAGTATTTGTTGAGCACTTTCTGCGTGCGGAGCGCTGTACTGAGCGCCCGGCACGGCCCCGGGCAACGCCGAGCTCCCCCCGTCCCAGCCCTGGATAGTATTTGTTGAGCACTTTCTGCGTCCGGAGCGCCATACTGAGCGCCCAGGAGCATCTGGCACGGCCCCGGGGAACACCAAACTCCCCCCGTCCCTGCCCTCTATGCTATTTGTTGAGCACTTTCTGCGTGTGGAGTGCTGTACTGAGCGCCCGGGAGCATCTGGTGCCGCCCCGGGGAACACCAAACTCCCCCCGTCCCAGCCCTTGATGGTATTTGTTGAGCACTTTCTGCGTGCGGAGCGCTGTACTGAGCGCCCGGGAGCGTCCGGCACGGCCCCGGGCAACACCGAGGTCCCCCCGTCCCTGCCCTTGATGGTCTTTGTTGAGCACTTTTTGCGTGCGGAGCGCTGTACTGAGCGCCCGGGAGCGTCGGGCACTTCCCCCGGGAACACCAAACTCCCCCTGTCCCTGCCCTCTAACCCATTTGTTGAGCACTTTCTGCGTGCAGAGCGCTGTACTGAGCGCCCGGGAGCATCCGGCACGGCCCCAGGGAACACCAAGCTCCCCCCGTCCCTGCCCTCTATGCTGTTTGTTGAGCACTTTCTGCGTGCGGAGCGCTGTACTGAGCACCCGGCATGGCCCCGGGGAACACCAAACTCCCCCCGTCCCAGTCCTCGGTAGTATTTGTTGAGCACTTTCTGCGTGCGGAGCGCTGTACTGAGCGCCCAGCACAGCCCCAGGCAACACCGAACTCCCCCCCCCGTCCCAGCCCTCGATAGTATTTGTTGAGCACTTCCTGCATGCAGAGCGCCTTACTGAGCGCCCGGGAGCGTCCGGTACGGCCCAAGGGAACACTGAGCTCCCCCCGTCCCAGCCCTTGATGGTATTTGTTGAGCACCTTCTGCGTGCGGAGCGCTGTACTGAGCGCCCAGGAGCGTCGGTCGGGCACCTCCCCCGGGAGAACCGAACTCCCCCCATCCCTGCCCTCTATCCTATTTGTTGAGCACTTTCTGCGTGCGGAGCGCTGTACTGAGCGCCCGGCATGGCCCTGGGGAACACCAAACGCCTCCGGCGTATTCCTTCGAGGGTATTTATTGAGCACTTCCCACGGGCAGAGCGCTGTACTGAGTGTCGGGCGCTGCCCCGGGGAACAACAAACCCCACCCCCACCCCGTCCCTGCCCTTGATGGTGTTTATTGAGCACCTCCTGTGTACAGAGCACTGTACTGAGCACCCAGTGCTGTCGTAGAGAACAACGACCCCCTTCCCTGCCCACAATGAGCCTCCGGCCTAGTCATTCAAGGCTATTTATTGAGCACCTCCCGCGGGCAGAGCGCTGTACTGAGCGCCCAGTGCAGTCATAGAGAACAACGACCCCCTTCCCTGCCCACAATGAGCCTCTGGCCTATTCCTTCGAGGGTGCTTATTGAGCACTTCTCACGGGCAGAGCACTGTACTGAGCGCCCAGTGCAGTCATAGAGAACAACAACCCCCTTCCCTGCCCACAGTGAGCCTCCGGCCTATTCATTCGAGGGTATTTATTGAGCACCTCCTGTGTACAGAGCGCTGTACTGAGCGCCCAGTGCCGTCGTAGAGAACAGCGACCCCCTTCCCTGCCCACAATGTGCCTCCGGCCTATTCATTCGAGGGTATTTATTGAGCACTTCCCGCGGGCAGAGCGCTGTACTGAGCGTCCGGCACTGCCCTGGGGAACAAAACTCCCCCCACCCCGCCCCTGCCCTCGATGGTATTTATTGAGCACTTCCTATGTGCAGAGCGCTGTACTGAGCGCCCAGTGCCGTCATAGAGACCAACGACCCCCTTCCCTGCCCACAATGAGCCTCCGGCCTGTTCCTTTGAGGGTATTTATTGAGCACTTTCCGCGGGCAGAGCGCTGTACTGAGCGCCCAGTGCAGTCATAGAGAACAACGACCCCCTTCCCTGCCCAGAATGAGCCTCCGGCCTATTCCTTTGAGGCTATTTATTGAGCACCTCCTGTGTACAGAGCGCTGTACTGAGCGCCCAGTGCAGTCATAGAGACCAACGATCCCCTTCCCTGCCCACAGTGAGTCTCGGGCCTATTCCTTCGAGGGTGTTTATTGAGCACTTCTCGCGGGCAGAGCGCTGTACTGAGCGCCCAGTGCTGTCCTAGAGAATAACGACCCCCTTCCCTGCCCACTATGAGCCTCCGGCCTATTCATTCGAGGGTATTTATTGAGCACTTCCCGCGGGCAGAGCGCTGTACTGAGCGTCCGGTGCTGCCCCGGGGATCACTGAACACCCCCTCCCCACCCTGTCCCTGCCCTTGATGGTATTTATTGAGCACCTCCCGCGGGCAGAGCGCTGTACTGAGCGTCCGGTGCTGCCCCGGGGAACACTGAACACCCCCTCCCCACCCTGTCCCTGCCCTTGATGGTATTTATTGAGCACCTCCTGCGTGCAGAGCGCTGTACTGAGCGCCCCGTGCCGTCATAGAGAACAACGACCCCCTTCCCTGCCCACAGTGAGCCTCCGGCCTGTTCCTTCGAGGGTGTTTATTGAGCACTTCTTGCGGGCAGAGCGCTGTACTGAGCGCCCCGTGCAGTCATAGAGAACAACGACCCCCTTCCCTGCCCACAGTGAGCCTCCCGCCTATTCATTCGAGGGTATTTATTGAGCACTTCCCGCGGGCAGAAGCGCTGTACTGAGCGCCCAGTGCAGTTGTAGAGAACAATAACTCCTTTCCCTGCCCACAGCAAGCCTCCGGCCTATTCATTCAAGGGTATTTATTGAGCACCTCCCGCGGGCAGAGCACTGTACTGAGTGTCCGGCACAGCCCCGGGGAACACCGAACACCCCCCCCCGTCCCTGCCCTTGGTGATATTTATTGAGCACCTCCTGTGTGCAGAGGGCTGTACTGAGCGCCCAGTGCAGTCATAGAGAACAACAACCCCCTTCCCTGCCCACAATGAGCCTCCGGCCTATTCCTCCGAGGGTATTTATTGAGCACTTCCCACGGGCAGAGCGCTGTACTGAGCGCCCAGTGCTGTCCTAGAGAATAACGACCCCCTTCCCTGCCCACTATGAGCCTCCGTCTATTCATTCGAGGGTATTTATTGAGCACTTCCCGCGGGCAGAGCGCTGTACTGAGCGTCCGGTGCTGCCGCGGGGAACAAAACTCCCCCCACCCCCGATCCCGGCCCTCGATAGTATTTATTGAGCACCTCCTGCGTGCAGAGCGCTGTACTGAGCGCCCAGTGCAGTCATAGAGACCAGCGACCCCCTTCCCTGCCCACAATGAGCCTCCGGCCTATTCCTTCGAGGGTATTTATTGAGCAGTTCCCACGGGCAGAGTGCTGTACTGAGCGCCCGGCACAGCCCCGGGGAACAACAAACACCCCCCACCCCCCACCCTGTCCCTGCCCTTGATTGTATTTATTGAGCACCTCCTGCATGCAGAGCGCTGTACTGAGCGCCCAGTGCCGTCATAGAGACCAACCACCCCCTTCCCTGCCCACAATGAGCCTCCAGCCTGTTCCTTCGAGGGTATTTATTGAGCACTTCCCGCGGGCAGAGCGCTGTACTGAGCGCCCAGTGCCGTCATAGAGACCAACGACCCCCTTCCCTGCCCACAATGAGCCTCCGGCCTGTTCCTTCGAGGGTATTTATTGAGCACTTCCCGCGGGCAGAGCGCTGTACTGAGCGCCCAGTGCAGTCATAGAGAACAACGACCCCCTTCCCTGCCCACAATGAGCCTCCGGCCTATTCCTTCGAGGCTATTTATTGAGCACCTCCTGCATGCAGAGCGCTGTACTGAGCGCCCAGTGCCGTCATAGAGAACAACGACCCCCTTCCCTGCCCACAATGAGCCTCCGGCCTATTCATTCGAGGGTATTTATTGAGCACCTCCTGCGTGCGGAGCACTGTACTGAGCACCCAGTGCCGTCGTAGAGACCAGCGACCCCCTTCCCTGCCCACAGCGAGCCTCCGGCCTATTCATTCGAGGCTATTTACTGAGCACTTCCGGCGGGCAGAGCGCTGTACTGAGCGTCCGGCACCGCCCCGGGGAACACCGAGCCCCCCCCCTCCACCCCGTCGCGGCCCTTGATGGTATTTGTTGAGCACCTCCCGTCTGTGGAGCGCCCGGGATACCCGGGGCGGTCCGCCGCCGCGCCGAGCGCTGTACTGAGCGTTCGGGGCCGGGGGGTGCGGGTCGTCTCCCCCCAACCAGGAGAGTTCATCCGGGCGCTGTACGAGTCGGAGGAGGACTGTGAAGTAGACCCCATCAAGTGCTCCTCCTCCTCCACGCTGGCCGAGCACCAGGCCAACCTGCGCATGTGCTGCGAGCTGGCGCTCTGCAAGGTCGTCAACTCCCACTGGTGAGACGCCCCCCCCCGGGGGGCTGGGGGAGACGCCCCCCGGGGGACTGGGGGAGACGCCCCCGGGGGTGGGGGTGGGGGGCGCCCGCCGCGGGCGGCGGAGCGGCGGGATGGGCCCCGGTGGAGTCCTTCGCCCGCTCGTTCGTCGCTCGATCGTACTTATTGGACGCCCCCGGGAGCGCTGTACTGAGCGCCCGGGAGTGGGCGAGCCGACGATAGGCAGCCCCGTTCCCCGCCCGCGACGAGCTCGCCGGCCGGAGGGATCGTTTGTTTGCTTGCTCGTTCGTATTTATTGAGCGCCCACCGTGCGCCGAGCGCTGTACTGAGCGCTCCGGAGAGGGCGAGCCGACGATCGACAGACCCGTTCCCCGCCCGCGACGAGCTCACCGTCCGGAGGGATCGTTCGTTCGCTCCCTCGATCAATCAATCAATCAATCAATCGTATTTATTGAGCGCTTACTGCGTGCAGAGCACTGTACTAAGCGCTTGGGAAGTACAAGTTGGCAATGTCTAGAGACAGTACCACAGTGGGCTCATTCAGTCCTCACTCATTTGTATTTATTGAGCGCCCACCGTGTGCCGAGCTCGCTCATTCATATTTATTGAGCGCCCACCGTGTGCCGAGCGCTGTACTGAGCGCTCTGGAGAGGGCGAGCCGACGATCGAGAGACCCGTTCCCCACCCACGACGAGCTCACCGTCCGGAGGCATCATTCATTCACTCGCTCATTCGTTATATGACTGAATGAATGAATTTATTGAGCGCCCACCATGTGCCGAGCGCTGTACTGAGCGCCCGGGAGAAGGCGAGCCGACAGTCAACAGACCCATTCCCCCCCCATCATTCATTCGCTCGCTCGTTCGTTATATGACGGAATGAATGAATGAATGAATGAATTTATTGAGCACCCACCATGTGGGGAGCGCTGTACTGAGCGCCCGGGAGAAGGCGAGCCGACAGTCGACAGCCCCATTCCCCGCCCGCAACGAGCTCACCGTCCGAAGGAATCGTTCGATCGCTCGCGCGTTCGTTCCTTCGTACTTATTGAGCGCCCACCGTGCGCCGAGCGCTGTACTGAGCGCTCTGGAGAGGGCGAGCCGACGAGCGAAAGACCCATTCCCCGTCCATGACGAGCTCACCGTCCGGAGGAATCGTTCATTCACTCTCTCCTTCGTATTTATTGAGCGCCCAACGTGCGCCGAGCGCTGTACTGAGCGCTCTGGAGAGGGCGAGCCGACGATCGAAAGACCCATTCCCCGCCCGCGACGAGCTCACCGTCCGGAGGGATCGTCCGTTCGCTCTCTCCTTCGTACTTATTGAGCGCCCGCCGTGCGCCGAGCGCTGTACTGAGCGCTCTGGAGAGGGCGAGCCGACGATCGAGAGACCCATTCCCCGCCCACGACGAGCTCACCGTCCGGAGGCATCATTCATTCGCTCGCCGCTCATTCGTTATATGACTGAATGAATGAATTTATTGAGCGCCCACCACGTGCCGAGCGCTGTACTGAGCGCCCGGGAGAAGGCGAGCAGACAGTCGACAGCCCCATCCCCCCCCCATCGTTCATTCGCTCGCTCGTTGGTTATATGACGGAATGAATGAATGAGTGAATGAATTTATTGAGCACCCACCGTGTGCGGAGCGCTGTACTGAGCGCCCGGGAGAAGGCGAGCCGACAGTCGACAGCCCCATTCCCCACCCAAGACGAGCTCACCGTCCGGAGGAATCGTTCGTTCGCTTGCTCGTTCGTTCCTTCGTATTTATTGAGCGCCCACCGTGCGCCGAGCGCTGTACTGAGCGCTCTGGAGAGGGCAAGCCGACGATCGACAGCCCCGTTCCCCGCCCACGACGAGCTCACCGTCCGGAGGCATCATTCATTCGCTCGCTCATTCGTTATATGACTGAATGAATGAATTTATTGAGCGCCCACCATGTGCCGAGCGCTGTACTGAGCGCCCGGGAGAAGGCGAGCCGACAGTCAACAGACCCATTCCTCCCCCATCATTCATTCGCTCGCTTGTTCGTTATATGACGGAATGAATGAATGAATGAATGAATTTATTGAGCACCCACCGTGTGCGGAGCGCTGTACTGAGCGCCCGGGAGAAGGCGAGCCGACAGTCGACAGCCCCATTCCCCGCCCACGACGAGCTCACCGTCCGGAGGAATCGTTCGTTCGCTTGCTCGTTCGTTCCTTCGTATTTACTGAGCGCCCACCGTGCGCCGAGCGCTGTACTGAGCGCTCTGGAGAGGGCGAGCCGACGAGCGAAAGACCCATTCCCCGCCCGCGACGAGCTCACCGTCCGGAGGAATCGTTCCTTTGCTCACTCATTTGTATTTATTGAGCGCCCACCGCGTGCCGAGCGCTGTACTGAGCGCTCTGGAGAGGGCGAGCCGACGATCGAGAGACCCATTCCCCGCCCACGACGAGCTCACCGGCCGGAGGGATCGTTCGTTCGCTCCCTCAATCAATCAATCAATCAATCAATCAATCAATCGTATTTATTGAGCGCTTCCTGTGTGCAGAGCACTGTACTAAGCGCTTGGGAAGTACGAGTTGGCAACATCTAGAGATGGTCCCTACCCAACAGTGGGCTCACTCAATCCTTGGTATTTACTGAGCGCCCACCATGTGCCGAGCTCGCTCATTCGTACTTACTGAGCGCCCACCGCGTGCCGAGCGCTGTACTGAGCGCTCTGGAGAGGGCGAGCCGACGATCGAGAGACCCATTCCCCGCCCACGACGAGCTCACCGTCCGGAGGCATCGTTCATTCACTCACTCATTCGTTATATGACTGAATGAATGAATTTATTGAGCGCCCACCCTGTGCCGAGCGCTGTACTGAGCGCCCGGGAGAAGGCGAGCAGACAGTCGACAGCCCCATTCCCCCGCGATCGTTCATTCGCTCGCTCGTTTATTATATGACGGAATGAATGAATGAGTGAATGAATTTATTGAGCACCCACCATGTGCCGAGCGCTGTACTGAGCGCCCGGGAGAAGGCGAGCCGACAGTCGACAGCCCCATTCCCCACCCAAGACGAGCTCACCGTCCGGAGGAATCGTTCGTTCGCTTGCTCGTTCATTCCTTCGTATTTATTGAGCGCCCACCGTGTGCCGAGCGCTGTACTGAGCGCTCTGGAGAGGGCGAGCCGACGAGCGAAAGTCCTATTCCCCGCCCGCGACGAGCTCACCGTCCGGAGGAATCGTTCCTTTGCTCACTCATTTGTATTTATTGAGCGCCCACCGCGTGCCGAGCGCTGTACTGAGCGCTCTGGAGAGGGCGAGCCGACGATCGAGAGACCCATTCCCCGCCCACGACGAGCTCACCGTCTGGAGGGATCGTTTGTTCGCTCGCTCATTCGTATTTATTGAGCGCCCACCGCGTGCCGAGCGCTGTACTGAGCGCCCGGGAGAGGACGAGCCGGCGATCGACAGCCCCATTCCCCGCCCGCGACGAGCTCACCGTCCAAAGGAATCATTCAATTGCTCGCTCGTTTGTTCCTTCGTATTTATTGAGCGCCCACCGTGCGCCGAGCGCTGTACTGAGCGCTCTGGAGAGGGTGAGCCGACGATCGACAGCCCCATTCCCCGCCCACGGCGAGCTCACCATCCGGAGGCATCATTCATTCACTCGCTCATTCGTTATATGACTGAATGAATGAATTTATTGAGCGCCCACCATGTGCTGAGCGCTGTACTGAGCGCCTGGGAGAAGGCGAGCCGACAGTCAACAGACCCATTCCCCCCCCCCCCTCGTTCATTCGCTCGCTCGTTCGTTATATGACGGAATGAATGAATGAGTGAATGAATTTATTGAGCACCCACCGTGTGCCGAGCGCTGTACTGAGCGCCCGGGAGAAGGCGAGCCGACAATAGACAGCCCCATTCCCCACCCAAGACGAGCTCACCGTCCGGAGGAATCGTTCGTTCGCTCGCTCGTTCATTCCTTCGTACTTATTGAGCGCCCACCGTGCGCCGAGCGCTGTACTGAGCGCTCTGGAGAGGGCGAGCCGATGATCGAGAGACCCATTCCCCGCCCACGACGAGCTCACCGTCCAAAGGAATCAATCGTTCATTCGCTTGCTCGTTCATATTTATTGAGCGCCCACCGTGTGCCGAGCGCTGTACTGAGCGCTCTGGAGAGGGCGAGCCGACGATCGAGAGACCCGTTCCCCGCCCACGACGAGCTCACCGGCCGGAGGGATCGTTCGTTCGCTTGCTCGTTCATATTTATTGAGCGCCCACCGTGTGCCGAGCGCTGTACTGAGCGCTCGGGAGAGGGCGAGCCGACGATCGAGAGACCCATTCCCCGCCCGCGACGAGCTCACCGGCCGGAGGGATCGTTCGTTCGCTCCCTCAATCAATCAATCAATCAATCAATCGTATCTATTGAGCGCTTACTATGTGCAGAGCACTGTACTAAGCGCTTGGGAAGTACAAGTCGGCCACATCTAGAGACGGTCCCTACCCAACAGTGGGCTCATTCAGGCCGTGGTATTTACTGAGCGCCCACCGTGTGCCGAGCTCGCTCATTCGTACTTACTGAGCGCCCACCGCGTCCCGAGCGCTGTACTGAGCGCTCTGGAGAGGGCGGGCCGACGATCGACAGCCCCATTCCCCGTCCGCGACGAGCTCACCGTCCGGAGGGATCGTCCGTTCGCTCGCCCATTCGTGATGTGATTGAATGAATAAGTGATTGAATGAATGTATTGAGCGCCCACCACGTGCCGAGCGCTGTACTGAGCGCCCGGGAGAAGGCGAGCCGACAGTCGACGGACCCATTCCCCGCCCGCGATGGTTCACTCGCTCATTCGTTCCTTCGCATTTGCTGGTTGATTGATGATTGATTGATTCTCAGCGCTGAGCACTGTTCTAAGCGCTCAAGTTGGCAACATATAGAGAATGAATGAATGAATGAATGAATGAATGAATGAATATATACGATTGAATGAATGAATATATACGATTGAATGAATGAGTGACTTCTAGACTGTGAGCCCGTTAGGGACCGTCTCTAGATGTTTCCAACTTGTCCTTCCCAAGCGCTTAGCACAGTGCTCTGCACCCAGGAAGCGCTCAATAAGTATGACTGACAGTGAACGAATGAATACGAATGAATGAATGAATGAATGACTTCTAAACCGTGAGCCCGCTGTCGGGTAGGGACCGTCTCTAGATGTTGCCGACTTGGACTTCCCGAGCGCTTAGCACAGTGCTCTGCACGCAGGAAGCGCTCAATAAATACGACTGAATGAATGAATGATTGAATGAATGAATAAATGCGATTGAATGAATGAATGACTTCTAGACCGTGAGCCCACTGTCGGGTAGGGACCGTCTCTAGACGTTGCCGACTTGGACTTCCCAAGCGCTTAGCACAGTGCTGTGCACACAGGAAGCGCTCAATAAATACGATTGACTGACTGAATGAATGAATATGATTGAATGAATGAATGAATACGATTGAATGAATGAATGAGTGAATGAATGACTTCTAGACCGTGAGCCCGCCGTCGGGTAGGGACCGTCTCTAGATGTTGCCAACTTGTCCTTCCCAAGCGCTTAGTACAGCGCTCTGCACACAGTAAGTGCTCAATAGGTACGACTGAATGACTGAATGAATTTATAAATACGATTGAATGAATGAATGAATGACTTCTAGGCTGTGAGCCCGCTGTCCGGTAGGGACCGTCTCTAGATGTTGCCGACTTGGACTTCCCAAGCGCTTAGTACAGTGCTCTGCACACAGTAAGCGCTCAGTAAATACGACTGAATGACTGAATTAATTTATAAATACGAATGAATGAATGAATGAATGAATGAATGAATGACTTCTAGGCTGTGAGCCCGCTGTCGGGTAGGGACCGTCTCTAGATGTTGCCGACTTGGACTTCCCAAGCGCTTAGTACAGTGCTCTGCACACAGTAAGTGCTCAATAGATACGACTGACTGACTGACAATGAATGAATGAATACGAATGAATGGATGAATGAATGTCTTCTAGCCTGTGAGCCCACTGTCGGGTAGGGACCGTCTCTAGATGTTGCCGACTTGGACTTCCCAAGCGCTCAGTACAGTGCTCTGCACACGGTAAGCGCTCAATAAATACGATTGAATGAATGAATGAATATATACAATTGAATGAATGAGTGACTTCTAGACTGTGAGCCCACTGTCGGGTAGGGACCGTCTCTAGATGTTTCCAACTTGTATTTCCCAAGCGCTTAGTACAGTGCTCTGCACACAGGAAGCGCTCAATAAATATGACTGACAGTGAATGAATGGATACGAATGAATGAATGAATGACTTCTAGACTGTGAGCCCGCTGTCGGGTAGGGACCGTCTCTAGATGTTGCCGACTTGGACTTCCCTAGCGCTCAGTACAGTGCTCTGCACACGGTAAGCGCTCAATAAATACGATTGAATGAATGAATGAATATATACAATTGAATGAATGAGTGACTTCTAGACTGTGAGCCCACTGTCGGGTAGGGACCGTCTCTGTATGTTTCCAACTTGTATTTCCCAAGCGCTTAGTACAGTGCTCTGCACACAGGAAGCGCTCAATAAATATGACTGACAATGAATGAATGAATATGAATGAATGAATGAATGAATGACTTCTAAACTGTGAGCCCACTGTCGGGTAGGGACCGTCTCTAGATGTTGCCGACTTGGACTTCCCTAGCGCTTAGCACAGTGCTCTGCACACGGTAAGCGCTCAATAAATACGATTGAATGAATGAATGAATATATACAATTGAATGAATGAGTGACTTCTAGACTGTGAGCCCACTGTCGGGTAGGGACCGTCTCTAGATGTTTCCAACTTGTATTTCCCAAGCGCTTAGTACAGTGCTCTGCACACAGGAAGCGCTCAATAAATATGACTGACAGTGAATGAATGGATACGAATGAATGAATGAATGACTTCTAGACTGTGAGCCCGCTGTCGGGTAGGGACCGTCTCTAGATGTTGCCGACTTGGACTTCCCTAGCGCTTAGCACAGTGCTCTGCACACAGGAAGTGCTCAGTAAATACGACAATGATTGAATGAATGAGTAAATACGATTGAATGAATGAATGACTTCTAGACCGTAAGCCGGCTGTCGGGTAGGGACCGTCTCTAAATGTTGCCAACTTGGACTTCCCTAGCGCTCAGTACAGTGCTCTGCACACAGGAAGCGCTCAGTAAATACGACAATGATTGAATGAATGAATAAATACGATTGAATGAATGAATGACTTCTAGACCGTGAGCCGGCTGTCGGGTAGGGACCGTCTCTAAATGTTGCCAACTTGGACTTCCCTAGCGCTTAGTACAGTGCTCTGCACACCGTAAGCGCTCAATAAATACGATTGAATGAATGAATGAATGAATGAATGGAGCGAGGCCTCCCTGCCTCCCTGGGGGTGGGCCCGGCTGGCGGGGAGGAGGCCTGACCCCCGGCTCTCCGTCTCTCTGTGTCTCTCTCTGTCTCTGTCCGTCTCTGTCTCTTTCCCTCTTTTCCCCGTGTCCGTCCTCCGTCCGCTCGACCTCCGTGGGGGCTCCGTCCGGCCTCCGTCCCTGGGGCGTCCACTCGGCCTCCGCTCGACCACCGCGGGGGCTCTCCGCCCGGCCTCCGTCCCCGGCCTCCACCTGACCACCGTGGGGGTCTCCGCTCGGCCTCCGTCTCCGGCCTCCACCCGACCTCCTTGGGGGTGTCCACCCGGCCTCCGTCCATGGGGTCTCCTCCCGGCCTCCGTCCTTGGGGGGTGTCCATCTGGTCTCCATCCTTGGGGGGTGTCCATCCGTCCTCCGTCCTTGGGGGGTTGTCCATCTGGCCTCCGTCCTTGGGGGGTGTCCATCCGGCCTCCATCCTTGGGGGGTGTCCATCCGGCCTCCATCCTTGGGGGGTGTCCATCCGGCCTCCATCCTTGGGGGGTGTCCATCCGGCCTCCATCCTTGGGGTCTCCTCCCGGCCTCCATCCTTTGGGGCGTCCACCCGGCCTCCACCCGACCACCGTGGGGGCCTCCACCCGGCCTCCATCCTTGGGGATCTCCTCCCGGCCTCCGTCCTTGGGGGGTGTCCACTCGGCCTCCATCCGACCACCATGGGGTCTCCATCCGGTCTCCATCCTTGGGGGTGTCCACCCGGCCTCCATCCTTGGGGTCTCCTCCCGGCCTCCATCCTTGGGGGTGTCCACCCGGCCTCCGCCCGGCCACCGTGGGGGTCTCCACCCGGCCTCCATCCTTGGGTGTCTCCTCCCGGCCTCCGTCCTTGGGGGGTGTCCATCCGGCCTCCACCCGGCCTCCGTCCTTGGGGGTCTCCATCCGGCCTCCATCCCTGGGGGGTGTCCACCCGGCCTCCGCCCGACCACCATGGGGTCTCCATCCGGCCTCCATCCCTGGGGGGTGTCCATCCGGCCTCCACCCGGCCTCCATCCTTGGGGGTCTCCATCCGGCCTCCGTCCCTGGGGGGCGTCCATCCGGCCTCCGCCCGACCCCCGTGGGGTCTCCGCCCGGCCTCCATCCTTGGGGACGTCCACCCGTCCTCCACCCTTGGCGGCCTCCACCCGTCCTCCACCCTTGGCGGCCTCCACCCTTGGCGGCCTCCACCCGTCCTCCACCCTCGGGGGGGGGCGGGGGGGCGTCCAGCGTGTTCCCCCGGGAGCTGAAGGAGGTGTTCGCCTCGTGGCGGCTGCGCTGCGCGGAGCGCGGGCGGGAGGACATCGCGGACCGGCTGATCAGCGCCTCGCTGTTCCTGCGCTTCCTGTGCCCGGCCGTCATGTCGCCCAGCCTGTTCGGCCTCATGCAGGAGTACCCCGACGACCAGACCGCCCGCACCCTCGCACTCATCGCCAAGGTCATCCAGAACCTCGCCAACTTCTCCAAGTGAGGACGCGCGGGCACCGCGGGCGGGCGGGCGGGCGGGCGGCGGGGCGGCCCGCGGGTCCCCCGCGCCGCGACGTTAATATCGCATCGATCGTCATCATCGTGTCACTATCGTCATCATATTAAGGAGGAGGACGGTGTCGGTCGGGCGCTCACTACGGTCCGGGCTCCGTACTGAGCGCCGGGACGGAGACGAGCCGATCCGGTCGGACGCGGTCCCCCGTCCTCCTTGGGGCTCGCTGGATAATGAATATAATGAGAGTATTAATATCATGTCAATCATCATCATCGTATTACTATCATCATCATATTAAGGAGGATGAAGGTGATTGTTGGGCGCTCACTACGGGCCGGGCGCCGTACTGAGCGCCGGGACGGAGACGAGCCGATCCGGTCGGACGCGGTCCCCCGTCCTCCTTGAGGCTTATTGAGTAATGAATATAACAATGATATTAATATCACATCAGTCATTATCATCGTATTACTATGATCATATTAATGAGGATGACTGGTAATATTAATATCATATTAGTCATCGTCATCATCGTATTACTATCGATATCATATTAATGAGGAGGATGGTGTCGGTCGGGCGCTCACTACGGGCCGGGCTCCGTACTGAGCGCCGGGACGGAGACGAGCCGATCCGGTCGGACGCGGTCCCCCGTCCTCCTTGGGGCTCGCTGGATAATGAATATAATAATAACATTAATAGCACATCGATCATCATCATCGTATTACTATCATCATCATATTAATGAGGAGGATGGTGTCAGTTGGGAGCTCACTACAGGCCGGGCGCCGTACTGAGCGCCGGGACGGAGACAAGCCGATCCGGTCGGACGCAGTCCCCCGTCCTCTTTGGGGCTCACTGGATAATGAATATAATAATGATATTAATATCATTATCAGTTATCATCATTGCATTACTATCGTCATCGTATTAATGACGATGACGGTGTCTGTTGGGCGCTCACTACGGGCCGGGCGCTGTACTGAGCGCCGGGACGGAGGCGAGCCGATCCGGTCGGACGCGGTCCCCCGTCCTCCGTGGGGCTCGCTGGATAATGAATATAATAATAGTATTAATATCACATCGATCATCATCATGGTATTATTATCATCATCATATTAACGAGGAGGGCAGTGTCGGTTGGGCGCTTACTACAGGCCGGGCGCCGTACTGAGCGCCGGGACGGAGACGAGCCAATCCGGTCGGACGCGCTCCCCCGTCCTCCGTGGGGCTCACTGGATAATGAATATAATAATAATATTAATATCATGTCAATCATCATCATCTTATTATTATCATCATCATATTAACGAGGATGACGGTGTCTGTTGGGCGCTCAGTACGGGCCAGGCGCCGTACTGAGCGCCGGGACGGAGACGAGCCGATCCGGTCGGACGCGGTCCCCCGTCCTCCTTGGGGCTTATTGAGTGATGAATATAACAATGATATTAATATCACATCAGTCATCATCATTGTATTATTATTGTCATCATATTGATGAAGATGACTAGTAATATTAATATTATATTAGTCATCATCATCGTATTACTATCATCATCATATTAATGAGAAGGATGTTGTCGGTCGGGCGCTCACTACGGGCCGGGCGCCGTACTGAGCGCCGGGATGGAGACGAGCCGATCCGGTCGGACGCGGTCCCCCGTCCTCCGTGGGGCTCGCTGGATAATGAATATAATAATAGTATTAATATCACATCAATCATCATCATCGTATTACTATCATCATCATATTAATGAGGAGGATGGTGTCAGTTGGGAGCTCACTACAGTCCGGGCGCCGTACTGAGCGCCGGGACGGAGACGAGCCGATCCGGTTGGACGCGGTCCCCCGTCCTCCGTGGGGCTCGCTGGATAATGAATATAATAATGATATTAATATCATATCAATCATCATCATCGTATTACTATCATCATCGTATTAATGACAATATGACGGTGTTTGTTGGGTGCTCACTATGGGCCGGGCACTGTACTGAGCGCTGGGACGGAGGCGAGCCGATCCGGTCAGACGCGGTCCCCCGTCCTCCTTGGGGCTCGCTGGATAATGAATATAATAATAGTATTAATATCACGTCGATCATCATCATCGTATTACTGTCATCATCATATTAAGGAGGAGGACGGTGTCGGTCGGGCGCTCACTACGGGCCGGGCGCTGTACTGAGCGCCGGGACGGAGACGAGCCGATCCGGTCGGACGCGCTCCCCCGTCCTCCTTGGGGCTCGCTGGATAATGAATAGAATAATGATATTAATGTCACATCGATCGTCATCATCGTATTACTATCATCATCATATTAAGGAGGATGAAGGTGATTGTTGGGCGCTCACTACGGGCCGGGCGCCGTACTGAGCGCCGGGACGGAGACGAGCCGATCCGGTCGGTCGCGGTCCCCCGTCCTCCTTGGGGCTCGCTGGATAATGAATATAATAATAGTATTAATATCATGTCAATCATTATCATCATCTTATTATTATCATCATCATACCGATGAGGATGACTAGTAATATTAATATCACATTAGTCATCATCATCATCGTATTACTATCGATATCATATTAATGAGGAGGATGTTGTCAGTTGGGTGCTCACTACGGGCCGGGCTCCATACTGAGCGCCGGGACGGAGACGAGCCGATCCGGTCGGACGCGGTCCCCCGTCCTCCTTGGGGCTCGCTGGATGATGAATATAATAATGATATTAATGTCACATCGATCGTCATCATCGTATTACTATCATCATCATATTAAGGAGGATGAAGGTGATTGTTGGGCGCTCACTACGGGCCGGGCGCCGTACTGAGCGCCGGGACGGAGACGAGCCGATCCGGTCGGACGCGGTCCCCCGTCCTCCTTGGGGCTCGCTGGATAATGAATATAATAATAACATTAATAGCACATCGATCATCATCATCGTGTTACTATCATCATCATATTAATGAGGAGGATGGTGTCAGTTGGGAGCTCACTACAGTCCGGGCGCCGTACTGAGCGCCGGGACGGAGACGAGCCGATCCCGTCGGACGCGCTCCCCCGTCCTCCTTGGGGCTCGCTGGATAATGAATATAATAATGATATTAATGTCACATCGATCGTCATCATCGTATTACTATCATCATCATATTAAGGAGGATGAAGGTGATTGTTGGGCGCTCACTACGGGCCGGGCGCCGTACTGAGCGCCGGGACGGAGACGAGCCGATCCGGTCGGACGCGGTCCCCCGTCCTCCGTGGGGCTCGCTGGATAATGAATATAATAATAGAATTAATATCATGTCAATCATCATCATCGTATTATTATTATCATCATACCGATGAGGATGGCTAGTAATATTAACATCACATTAGTCATCATCATCATCGTATTACTATCGATATCATATTAATGAGGAGGATGGTGTCGGTCGGGCGCTCACTACGGGCCGGGCACTGTACTGAGCGCCTGGATGGAGACGAGCCGATCCGGTCGGACGCGGTCCCCTGTCCTCCTTGGGGCTCGCTGGATAATGAATATAAAATAGTATTAATGTCACATCGATCATCATCGTCGTATCACTGTCATCATCATATTAAGGAGGAGGATGGTGTCGGTCGGGCGCTCACTATGGGCCGGGCGCCGTACTGAGCGCCGGGACGGAGACGAGCCGATCCGGTCGGACGCGGTCCCCCGTCTTCCTTGGGGCCCGCTGGATAATGAATATAATAATAGTATTAATATCATTATCAATCATCATCACCGTATTACTATCATCATCATCATATTAATGAGGAGGATGGTGTCAGGCGCTCACTAGGAGCCGGGCACCGTACTGAGCGCCGGGACGGAGACGAGCCGATCCGGTCGGACGCGGTCCCCCGTCCTCCTTGGGGCTCGCTGGATAATGAATATAAAATAGTATTAATGTCACATCGATCATCATCATCATATCACTATCGTCATCATATTAACGAGGAGGACAGTGTCGGTTGGGCGCTCACTACGGGCCGGGCTCCATACTGAGCGCCGGGGCGGAGGCAAGCCGATCCGGTCGGAAACGGTCCCCCGTCCTCCTTGGGGCTCCCTGGATAATGAATATAATAATGATATTATTATCATTATCAATCATCATCACCGTATTACTATCATCATCATCATATTAATGAGGAGGATGGTGTCAGGCGCTCACTAGGAGCCGGGCACCGTACTGAGCGCCGGGATGGAGACGAGCCGATCCGGTCGGACGCGGTCCCCCGTCCTCCTTGGGGCTCACTGGATGATGAATATAATAATAATATCATATCGATCATCATCGTCGTATTACTATAATCATCGTATTAATGAGGATGTTGTCGGTTGGGCGCTCACTACGGGCCGGGCGCTGTACTGAGCGCCGGGACGGAGGCGACCGATCCGGTCGGACGCGGTCCCCCGTCCTCCTTGGGGCTTGCTGGATAATGAATATAATAATGATATTATTATCATTATCAATCATCATCATTGCATTACTGTCATCATCATATTAAGGAGGAGGATGGTGTCGGTTGGGCGCTCACTACGGGTCGGGCGCCGTACTGAGCGCCGGGACGGAGGCAAGCCGATCCGGTCGGACGCGGTCCCCCGTCTTCCTTGGGGCCCGCTGGATAATGAATATAATAATAGTATTAATATCATGTCAATCATCATCATCGTGTTATTATCATCATATTAATAAGGATGACTAGTAATATTAATATCATATTAGTCATTATCATCGTATTACTATCGATATCATATTAATGAGGAGGATGGTGTCGGTCGGGCGCTCACTACGGGCCGGGCGCCGTACTGAGCGCCGGGACGGAGACGAGCCGATCCGGTCGGACGCGGTCCCCCGTCCTCCTTGGGGCTCGCTAGATAATGACTATAATAATAACGTTAATATCATATCAATCATCATCATCGTATTACTGTCATCATCATCATATTAACGAGGAGGATGGTGTCAGGCGCTCACTACGGGCCGGGCGCCGTACTGAGCACCGGGACGGAGACGAGCCGATCCGGTCGGACGCGCTCCCCCGTCCTCCTTGGGGCTCACTGGATAATGAATATAATAATGATATTAATATCATATCAGTCATGATCATATTACTATCATCATCATATCAATGTGGAGGATGCTGTCGGTTGGGCGCTCACTACGGGCCGGGCTCCGTACTGAGCGCCGGGACGGAGGCGAGCCGATCCGGTCGGACGCGGTTCCCCGTCCTCCTTGGGGCTCACTGGGTAACGAATATAATAACGATATTAATATCATGTCAATCATCATCATCGTATTATTATCATCATATTAATGAGGATGACTAGTAATATTAATACCATATTAGTCATCATCATCATCGTATTACTATCGATATCATATTAACGAGGAGGATGCTGTCGGTCGGGCGCTCACTACGGGCCGGGCGCCGTACTGAGCGCCGGGACGGAGACGAGCCGATCCGGTCGGACGTGGTCCCCCGTCCTCCGTGGGGCTCGCTGGATAATGAATATAATAATGATATTAATATCGTATCAATCATCATCGTATTACTATCATCACCATATTAACGAGGACGGCGGTGTCGGTTAGGCGCTTACTACAGGCCGGGCGCCGTACTGAGCGCCGGGACGGAGACGAGCCGATCCGGTTGGACGCGGTCCCCCGTCCTCCTTGGGGCTCGCTGGATAATGAATATAATAATAGTATTAATATCACATCAATCATCATCATCGTATTACTATCATCATCATATTAACGAGGAGGGCGGTGTCGGTTGGGCGCTTACTACGGGCCGGGCGCTGTACTGAGCGCCGGGACGGAGACGAGCCGATCCGGTCGGACATGGTCCCCCGTCCTCTGTGGGACTCGCTGGATAATGAGTATAATAATGATATTAATATCATGTCAATCATCATCATCGAATTACTATCATCATCATATTAACGAGGAGGGCGGTGTCGGTTAGGCGCTTACTACGGGCCGGGCGCCGTACTGAGCGCCGGGACGGAGACGAGCCGATCCGGTCGGACGCGGTCCCCCATCCTCTTTGGAGCTCGCTGGATAATGAATATAATAATAGTATTAATATCACATCGATCATCATCATCGTATTACTATCATCATCATATTAACGAGGAGGGCGGTGTCGGTTGGGCGCTTACTACAGGCCGGGCGCCGTACTGAGCGCCGGGGCGGAGACGAGCCGATCCGGTCGGACATGGTCCCCCGTCCTCTGTGGGACTCGCTGGATAATGAGTATAATAATGATATTAATATCATGTCAATCATCATCATCGAATTACTATCATCATCATATTAACGAGGATGACAGTGTTTTTTGGGCGCTCAGTACGGTCCGGGCGCTGTACTGAGCGCCGGGACGGAGACGAGCCGATCCGTCCGGACGCGGTCCCCCGTCCTCCGTGGGGCTCGCTGGATAATGACTATAATAATAACATTAATATCATATCAATCATCATCAATGTATTACTATCATCATCATATTAATGAGGAGGGCGGTGTCGGTTGGGCGCTCAGTACAGGCCGGGCGCCGTACTGAGCGCCGGGACGGAGACGAGCCGATCCCGTCCCCAGGATAATAGTGATGATAATCACGATGACGGTGTTGGTTTTCGTGGGGCGCTCACTACGTGGCGGGCACCGTACTGAGCGCCGGGGTGGAGGCGGATACAGTCATAAGTCAGCCGGTTGTATTTATTGAGCGCTTCCAGCGTGCCGAGCGCTGTACTGAGCGCCCGGGGAGGACGGCACGACGATAAACAGAGACTTTCCTTGCCCACGACCAGCTTGCGGCTTAGAGGGGAGGGACGGACGGACAGTCACGCCGATAAATCGACGACGGACGACGTACCTACTGAGCGCCTCCCGCGTGCCGAGCACTGTACTGAGCGCCCGGGAGAGGACGACGCGACGCTAAAGAGAGACGTTCCCCACCCGCGACCGACCTGCGGTTTAGAGGGGAGGGACGGACGGTCCCACTGATAAATCGGTCCAAGTCGATGTACCTACTGAGCGCTTCCCGCGTGCGGAGCGCTGTACTGAGCGCCCGGGAGAGGACGACGCGACGCTAAACAGAGACGTTCCCCACCCACGACCGACTTGCAGTTTAGAAGGGAGACCCGGACGGACTGTCACGCTGATAAATAGATGCCGGACGACGTACTTACTGAGCGCCTCCCGCGTGTGGAGCGCTATACTGAGCGCCCGGGAGAGGACGACGTGATGATAAACAGAGATGTTCCCCGCCCGCGACCAACTTGCAGTTTAGAGGGGAGGGTCGGACGGACAGTCTCACTGATAAATCGACGACAGATGATGTATTTACTGAGCGCCTCCCGCGTGCTGAGTGCTGTACTGAGCGCCCGGGAGAGGACGACGCGACACCAAACAGAGACGTTCCCCGCCCGCGACCGACCTGCGGTTTAGAGGGGAGGGACGGACGGTCCCACTGATAAATCGGTCCCAGTCGATATACCTACTGAGCGCTTCCCGCGTGCGGAGCGCTGTACTGAGCGCCCGGGAGAGGACAACGTGACGATAAAAACAGAGACGTTCCCCGCCCACGACCGACTTGCAGTTTAGAGGGAAGAGACGGACGGACAGTCGCACAGATAAATCAGCGACAGACGACGTATGTACTGAGCGCCTCCCGCGTGCCGAGCGCTGTACTGAGCGCCCGGGAGAGGACGACGCGACGCTAAACAGAGACGTTCCCCGCCCGCGACCGACTTGCGGTTTAGAGGGGAGGGACAGACGGTGACGCCAATAAATAAATCACAGTCGACGTACCTACTGAGCGCCTCCCGCGTGCCGAGCGCTGTACTGAGCGCCCGGGAGAGGACGACGCGACGCTAAAGAGAGACGTTCCCCACCCGCGACCGACCTGCGGTTTAGAGGGGAGGGACGGACGGTCCCACTGATAAATCGGTCCCAGTCGATGTACCTACTGAGCGCTTCCCGCGTGCGGAGCGCTGTACTGAGCGCCCGGGAGAGGACGATGCGACGCTAAACAGAGACGTTCCCCGCCCACGACCGACTTGCAGTTTAGAAGGGAGACCCGGACGGACTGTCACGCTGATAAATAGATGCCGGACGACGTACTTACTGAGCGCCTCCCGCGTGCCGAGCGCTATACTGAGCGCCCGGGAGAGGACGACGTGATGATAAACAGAGATGTTCCCCGCCCACAACCAAATTGCAGTTTAGAGGGGAGGGACGGACAGGCAGTCACGCAGATAAATCAAAGATGGACGACGTACGTACTGAGCGCCTCCCGCGTGCCGAGCGCTGTACTGAGCGCCCGGGAGAGGACGACGCGACGCCAAACAGAGACATTCCCCGCCCGCGACTGACTTGCAGTTTAGAGGGGAGGGACGGACGGTCACACTGATAAATCGGTCCCGGTCGATGTACCTACTGAGCGCTTCCCGCGTGCGGAGCACTGTACTGAGCGCCCGGGAGAGGACGATGCGGTGATAAACAGAGACGTTCCCCGCCCGCGACCGACTTGCAGTTTAGAGGGGAGACAGACAGGCAGTCATGCTGATAAATAGACGACAGACGACGTACCTACTGAGCGCCTCCCGCGTGCGGAGCACTGTACTGAGCGCCCGGGAGAGGACGACGCGGTGATAAACAGACACGTTCCCCGCCCGCGACCGACTTGCAGTTTAGAGGGGAGGGATGGACGGTCACACTGATAAATCGGTCCCAGTCGATGGGTCTACTGAGCGCTTCCCGCGTGCGGAGCGCTGTACTGAGCGCCCGGGAGAGGACGACCCGACGCTAAAGAGAGACGTTCCCCGCCCGCAACCAACTTGCAGTTTAGAGAGGAGACACAGATGGTCACGCTGATAAGTAGATGACAGACAACGTATCTACTGAGCGCCTCCCGCGTGCCGAGCGCTGTACTGAGCGCCCGGGAGAGGACGACGCGACGCTAAACAGAGATTTTCCCCGCCTGCGACCGACTTGCAGTTTAGAGGGGAGACACAGATGGTCACGCTGATAAATAGATGACAGGCGACGTATGTACTGAGCGCCTCCCGCGTGCCGAGCGCTGTACTGAGTGCCCGGGAGAGGACGATGCGACGCCAAACGGAGACGTTCCCCGCCCGTGACCGACTTGCAGTTTAGAGGGGAGGGACGGACGGTCCCACTGATAAATCAATCCCGGTCGATGTACCTACTGAGCGCTTCCCGAGTGCGGAGCACTGTACTGAGCGCCCGGGAGAGGACGACGCGACGCTAAACAGAGACGTTCCCCGCCCGCAACCAAATTGCAGTTTAGAGGGGAGGGACGGACAGGCAGTCACGCAGATAAATCAAAGATGGACGACGTACGTACTGAGCGCCTCCTGCGTGCCGAGCGCTGTACTGAGCGCCCGGGAGAGGACGACGCGACGCCAAACGGAGACGTTCCCCGCCCGCGACCGACTTGCAGTTTAGAGCGGAGGGACGGACGGTCACACCGATAAATCGGTCCCAGTCGATGTACCTACTGAGCGCTTCCCGCGTGCGGAGCGCTGTACTGAGCGCCCGGGAGAGGACGACCCGACGCTAAAGAGAGACGTTCCCCGCCCGCAACCAACTTGCAGTTTAGAGAGGAGACACAGATGGTCACGCTGATAAGTAGATGACAGACAACGTATCTACTGAGCGCCTCCCGCGTGCCGAGCGCTGTACTGAGCGCCCGGGAGAGGACGACGCGACGCTAAACAGATTTTTCCCCGCCTGCGACCGACTTGCAGTTTAGAGGGGAGACACAGGTGGTCACGCTGATAAATAGATGACAGGCGACGTATGTACTGAGCGCCTCCCGCGTGCCGAGCGCTGTACTGAGCGCCCGGGAGAGGACGACGCGACGCTAAACAGAGACGTTCCCCGCCCGCGACCGACTTGCGGTTTAGAGGGGAGGGACGGACGGTCCCACTGATAAATCGGTCCCAGTGGATGTACCTACTGAGCGCTTCCCGCGTGCGGAGCGCTGTACTGAGCGCCCGGGAGAGGACGAAATGATGATAAACAGAGACATTCCCTGCCCACGACCAACTTGCAGTTTAGAGGGGAGACCTGGACGGACTGTCATGCCGATAAATAGACGCTGGACGACGTACCTACTGAGCGCCTCCTGCGTGCGGAGCGCTGTACTGAGCGCCCGGGAGAGGATGACGTGACGCTAAACAGAGACGTTCCCCGCCCACAACCAAATTGTAGTTTAGAGGGGAGGGACGGACAGGCAGTCATGCAGATAAATCAAAGATGGACAACGTACGTACTGAGTGCCTCCTGCGTGCCGAGCGCTGTACTGAGCGCCCGGGAGAGGACGACGTGATGATAAACAGAGACATTCCCCGCCCACGGCCGACTTGCAGTTTAGAGGGAAGAGACGGACGGACAGTCGCACAGGTAAATCAACGACAGACGACGTATGTACTGAGCGCCTCCCGCGTGCCGAGCGCTGTACTGAGCGCTCGGGAGAGGACGACATGACGCTAAACAGAGATTTTCCCCGCCTGCGACCGACTTGCAGTTTAGAGGGGAGACACAGATGGTCACGCTGATAAATAGATGACAGGCGACGTATGTACTGAGCGCTTCCCGTGTGCGGAGCGCTGTACTGAGCGCCTGGGAGAGGATGACGCGACGCTAAACAGAGACGTTCCCCGCCCGCGACCGACTTGCGGTTTAGAGGGGAGGGACGGGCGGTCCCACTGATAAATCGGTCCCAGTGGATGTACCTACTGAGCGCTTCCCGCGTGCGGAGCACTGTACTGAGCGCCCAGGAGAGGACGACGCGACGCTAAACAGAGACGTTCCCTGCCCACAACCAAATTGCAGTTTAGAGGGGAGGGATGGACAGGCAGTCACGCAGATAAATCAAAGATGGACGATGTACGTACTGAGCGCCTCCCGCGTGCCGAGCGCTGTACTGAGCGCCCGGGAGAGGACGACGCGACGCTAAACAGAGACGTTCCCCGCCCGCGACCGACTTGCGGTTTAGATGGGAGGGACAGACGGTCCCACCGATAAATCGGTCCCGGTCGATGGACCTACTGAGCGCTTCCCGCATGCGGAGCGCTGTACTGAGCGCCCAGGAGAGGACGACGTGACGCTAAACAGAGACGTTCCCCGCCCACAACCAAATTGCAGTTTAGAGGGGAGGGACGGACAGGCAGTCACGCAGATAAATCAAAGATGGACGACGTACGTACTGAGCGCCTCCCGCGTGCCGAGCGCTGTACTGAGCGCCCGGGAGAGGACGACGCGACGCCAAACGGAGACGTTCCCCGCCCGCGACCGACTTGCAGTTTAGAGCGGAGGGACGGACGGTCACACTGATAAATCGGTCCCAGTCGATGTACCTACTGAGCGCTTCCCGCGTGCGGAGCGCTGTACTGAGCGCCCGGGAGAGGACGACCCGACGCTAAAGAGAGACGTTCCCCACCCGCGACCGACTTGCAGTTTAGAGAGGAGACACAGATGGTCACGCTGATAAGTAGATGACAGACAACGTATCTACTGAGCGCCTCCCGCGTGCCGAGCGCTGTACTGAGCGCCCGGGAGAGGACGACGCGATGCTAAACAGAGATTTTCCCCGCCTGCGACCGACTTGCAGTTTAGAGGGGAGACACAGATGGTCACGCTGATAAATAGATGACAGGCGACGTATGTACTGAGCGCCTCCCGCGTGCCGAGCGCTGTACTGAGCGCCTGGGAGAGGACGACGCGACGCTAAATGGAGATGTTCCCCGCCCGCGACCGACTTGCAGTTTAGAGGGGAGGGACGGACGGTCACACTGATTGATAAATCAATCCCGGTCGATGTACCTACTGAGCGCTTCCCGCGTGCGGAGCGCTGTACTGAGCGCCCAGGAGAGGACGACGTGACGCTAAACAGAGACGTTCCCCGCCCACAACCAAATTGCAGTTTAGAGGGGAGGGACGGACAGGCAGTCACGCAGATAAATCAAAGATGGACGACGTACGTACTGAGCGCCTCCCGCGTGCCGAGCGCTGTACTGAGCGCCCGGGAGAGGACGACGCGACGCCAAACGGAGACGTTCCCCGCCCGCGACCGACTTGCAGTTTAGAGCGGAGGGACGGACGGTCACACTGATAAATCGGTCCCAGTCGATGTACCTACTGAGCGCTTCCCGCGTGCGGAGCGCTGTACTGAGCGCCCGGGAGAGGACGACCCGATGCTAAAGAGAGACGTTCCCCGCCTGCGACCGACTTGCAGTTTAGAGGGGAGACACAGGTGGTCACGCTGATAAATAGATGACAGGCGACGTATGTACTGAGCGCCTCCCGCGTGCCGAGCGCTGTACTGAGCGCCCGGGAGAGGACGACGCGACGCTAAACGGAGACGTTCCCCGCCCGCGACCGACTTGCAGTTTAGAGGGGAGGGACGGACGGTCACACTGATAAATCAATCCCGGTCGATGTACCTACTGAGCGCTTCCCGAGTGCGGAGCACTGTACTGAGCGCCCAGGAGAGGACGACGCGACGCTAAACAGAGACGTTCCCCGCCCACAACCAAATTGCAGTTTAGAGGGGAGGGACGGACAGGCAGTCACGTAGATAAATCAAAGATGGACGACGTACGTACTGAGCGCCTCCCGCGTGCCGAGCGCTGTACTGAGCGCCCGGGAGAGGACGACGCGACGCCAAACAGAGACGTTCCCCGCCCGCGACCGACTTGCGGTTTAGAGGGGAGACCCGGACGGTCACACTGATAAATCGGTCCCGGTCGATGTACCTACTGAGCGCTTCCCGTGTGCGGAGCACTGTACTGAGCGCCCAGGAGAGGATGACGTGACGCTAAACAGAGACGTTCCCTGCCCACAACCAAATTGCAGTTTAGAGGGGAGGGACGGACAGGCAGTCACGCAGATAAATCAAAGATGGACGATGTACGTACTGAGCGCCTCCCGCGTGCCGAGCGCTGTACTGAGCGCCCGGGCGACGCTAAACGGGGACGCTCCCCGCCCATGGCGGTTCAGAGGGGCGCCGCGGGCGGACGGCGCCGCGGCAAAGAGGCCGGCGTACCTACTGAGCGCCTCCCGGGGGGGCGGGCCCGGGGCAGGTTCGGGCCGAAGGAGGACTACCTGGCCTTCATGAACGAGTTCCTGGAGCTGGAGTGGGCGTCCATGCAGCAGTTCCTCTACGAGATCTCCAACCTGGACACGCTCACCAACAGCAGCAGCTTCGAGGGCTACATCGACCTGGGCCGCGAGCTCTCCGCCCTCCACGCCCTGCTCTGGGAGCTGCTGCCCCAGCTGGGAAAGGTCAGAGGTCAACCCCCGGGCACCCCCCCCCGGGACCCCCGGCCCCCGGGCACGGGCGGGCACGGGCCTCCCCCGGACCCCCAGCCCTCCGCGCCCTGCCCCGGGAAGTGCTGCCCAAGGTGGGCGAGGTCAGAGGTCACCCCCCGGGCACCCCCGGGCGGGCACGGGCCTCCCCCGGACCCCCAGCCCTCCGTGCCCTGCCCTGGGAACTGCTGCCCGAGCTGGGCGAGGTCAGAGGTCACCCCCCGGGCACCCCCGGGACCCCCGTTCCCCGGCCCCGGCCGGGCACGGGCCTCCCCCGGACCCCCAACCCTCCACGTCCTGCCCCGGGGGCCGCTGCCCCATCTGGGCGAGGTCAGAGGTCACTCCCTGGGACCCCCATTCCCCGGCCCCAGGCGGGCACGGGCCTCCCCCGGACCCCCAGCCCTCCGCGCCCTGCTCTGGGAAGTGCTGGCCCACCAGGGTGAGGTCAGAGGTCACTCCCCGGGCACCCCCGGGACCCCCGTTCCCCGGCCCCGGGTGGGCACGGGCCTCCCCCTGACCCCCAGCCCTCCGCGCCCTGCTCTGGGAAGTGCTGGCCCACCTGGGCAAGGTCAGAGGTCACCCCCCCGGGCACCCATAGGACTCCCACCCCCCAGCCCCAGGCGGGCACCAACCTCCCCCAGACCCCTAGACCTCCATGTCCTGCTCTGGGAACTGCTGCCCGAGCTGGGCAAGGTCAGAGGTCACTCCCCGGACACCCCTGGGATGCCCACCCCCCGGCCCCGGGTGGGCATGGGCCTCCCCCAAACCCCCAGACCTCTGGGCCCTGCTCTTGGGGGCCATTGCCCCATCTGGGAAAGGTCAGAGGTCACCCCCCGGGGACCCCCATTCCCCAGCCCCAGGCGGGCACGGGCCTCCCCCGGACCCCCAACCCTCCACGTCCTGCCCCGGGAAGTGCTGGCCCGCCAGGGCGAGGTCAGAGGTCACTCCCCGGTCACCCCCGGGCGGGCACGGGCCTCCCCCGGACCCCCAGCCCTCCGCGCCCTGCCCTGGGAACTGCTGCCCGAGCTGGGCGAGGTCAGAGGTCACCCCCCGGGCACCTCCGGGACCCCCGTTCCCCAGCCGCAGGCGGGCACGGGCCTCCCCCGGACCCCCAACCCTCCACGTCCTGCCCCGGGAAGTGCTGGCCCGCCAGGGCGAGGTCAGAGGTCACTCCCCGGGCACCCCCGGGCGGGCACGGGCCTCCCCCGGACCCCCAGCCCTCCGCACCCTGCCCTGGGAACTGCTGCCCGAGCTGGGCGAGGTCAGAGGTCACCCCCCGGGCACCCCCGGGACCCCCAGACCCCGGCCCCGGGCGGGCACGGGCCTCCCCCGGACCCCCAGCCCTCTGCATCCTGCTCTGGGAAGTGCTGGCCCACCAGGGTGAGGTCAGAGGTCACTCCCCGGGCACCCCCGGGACCCCCGTTCCCCGGCCCCGGGTGGGCACGGGCCTCCCCCAATCCCCCAGCCCTCCATCCCCTGCTCTGGGGGCCACTGCCCCATCTGGGCGAGGTCAGAGGTCACTCCCCGGGACCCCCGTTCCCCAGGCCCAGGCGGGCACGGGCCTCCCCCAGACCCCCAGCCCTCCGTGCCCTGCTCTGGGAACCCCTGTCCCACTTGGGCGAGGTCAGAGGTCACCCCCCGGGCACCCCAGGGATGCCCACCTCCCGGCCCTGGGCGGGCACAGGCCTCCCCCAGCCCCCCAGCCCTCCGCCCCCTGCCCCGGGGGCCCCTTCCCCAGCTGGGAAAGGTCAGAGGCCACTTCCTGGGCACCCCCTAGGACCCCCAGGGCCCCCGCCCCCCAGCCCCGTGCAGACACAGGCCTCCTCCAGCCCTCCGCGCCCACTCTGGGGGCCCCTTCCCCAGCTGGGAAAGGTCAGGGGTCACCCCCCGGGCACCCCTAGGACCCTCACGACTCCCGCCCCTCAGCCCTCCGTGCCCCATTCCGGGGGCCTCTGTCCCACCTCGGAAAGGTCAGGGGTCACTCTCCGGACACCCCTAGGATGCCCACCCCCCGGCCCTGGGTGGACACGGGCCGCCCCCAGCCCCCGAGCCCTCCACACCCTGCCCCGGGGGCCCTCTGTCCCACCTGGGAAAGGTCAGGGGTCACCCCCCGGACACCCCTAGGATGCCCACCCCCCCGGCCCTGGGTGGGCACGGGCCTCCCCCGGCGCCCCCAGCCCTCCGCGCCCCGCCCGGGGGGCTTCTGTCCCAGCTGGGAAAGGTCAGGGGTCACCCCTAGGACGCCCACCCCCCAGCCCTGGGTGGACACGGGCCTCCCCCAGCCCTTCACGCCCACTCTGGGGGCACATTCCCCACCTGGGAAAGGTCAGGGGTCACCCGCCAGACACCCCTAGGACGCCCACCCCCAGGCCCTTGCTGGACACGGGCCTCCCCCAGCACCCCCAAGGGCCGGACACGGGCCTCCCCCAGCACCCCCAGCCCTCTGTGCCCAATCTGGGGGCACATTCCCCAGCTGGGAAAGTCAGGGGTCACCCCTCGGACACCCCCAGGACGCCTACCCCCAGGCCCTGGGTGGGCATGGGCCTCCCCCAGCGCCCCCAGCCCTCCGCGCCCACTCTGGGGGCACATTCCCCAGCTGGGAAAGGTCAGGGGTCACCCCCCGGACACCCCTAGGACGCCCACCCCCCGGCCCTGGGTGGACACGGGCTGCCCCCCAGCCCTCCGCGCCCTGCCCCGGGGGTCTCTGCCCCACCTGGGAAAGGTCAGGGGTCACCCCTAGAACGCCCACCCCCCAGCCCTGGGTGGACACGGGCCGCCCCCAGCCCTCCGCGCCCACTCTGGGGGCACATTCCCCACCTGTGAAAGGTCAGGGGTCACCCCTGGACACCCCTAGGACGCCCACCCTCCGGCCCTGGGTGGACACTGTCCGCCCCCACCCCTCTTCGCCCACTCTGGGGACACATTCCCCACCTGTGAAAAGTCAGGGGTCACCCCCCGGACACCCCTAGGACGCCCACCCCCCCGGCCCTGGGTGGGCACGGGCCTCCCCCAGCCCTCCAGCCCTCCGCGCCCTGCCCCGGGGGGCCTCTGTCCCACCTGGGAAAGGTCAGGGGTCACCCCCGGACACCCCTAGGACGCCCACCCCCCGGCCCTGGGTGGGCACGGGGCGCCCCCAGCCCTCTGTGCCCACTCTGGGGACACATTCCCCACCTGTGAAAGGTCAGGGGTCACCCTCTGGACACCCCTAGGACGCCCACCCCCCAGCCCTGGGTGGACATGGGCCGCCCCCAGCCCTCCTCGCCCACTCTGGGGACACATTCCCCACCTGTGAAAGGTCAGGGGTCACCCCCGGACACCCCTAGGACGCCCACCCCCCCGGCCCTGGGTGGGCACGGGCCTCCCCCAGCCGCCCAGCCCTCCGCGCCCTGCCCCGGGGGGCCTCTTTCCCACCTGGGAAAGGTCAGGGGTCACCCCTAGGATGCCCACCCCCCCGGCCCTGGGTGTGCACGGGCCGCCCCCAGCCCTCTGTTCCCTGCCCCGGGGGCCTCTGCCCCACCTGGGAATGGTCAGGGGTCACCCCCGGACACCCCTAGGACGCCCACCCCCCGGCCCTGGGTGGGCATGGGCCTCCCCCAGCCCTCTGTGCCCTGCCCCGGGGGCCTCTGTCCCACCTGGGAAAGGTCAGAGGTCACCCCCCGGACACCCCTAGGACGCCCACCCCCCGGCCCTGGGTGGACACGGGCCACCCCCAGCCCTCCGCGCCCACTCTGGGGGCACATTCCCCACCTGTGAAAGGTCAGGGGTCACCCTCTGGACACCCCAGGATGCCCACCCCCCAGGCCTGGCCGGACACGGGCCTCCCCCAGCCCTCCGCGCCCCGCCCCGGGGGCCTCTGTCCCAGCTGGGAAAGGTCAGGGGTCACCCCCCGGACACCCCTAGGACGCCCACCCCCCGGCCCTGGGTGGGCACGGGCCTCCCCCGGCCCTGAGCGCCCTGACCGAGCCCCCGTCCGTCCCTCCTTGCGTCCGTCAGGAGGCTCTGCTGAAGCTGGGCCCGCTCCCGCGCCTGCTGAACGACATCAGCGTGGCCCTGCGCAACCCCCACGTGCAGCGGCAGCCCAGCCGCCAGGGCGAGCGGCTGGGCCCGGACCCCCGCCTGGGCCCGGACCCCCGCCTGGGCCCCGACCCCCGGCTGCACGGCGCCGACCCCCGCCTCCACGCCGCCGACCCCCGGCTCCACGCCGCCGACCCCCGCCTCCAGCCCCGGCCCTCCGTGGTCCTCCGCGGACCCTCCGCCGCCGAGCTGCAGGGCTACGTCATGCGGGACCTCAACAGGTGAGACCCCCCACCCCGGACGCCCCCCGACCCCCCGGACCGCCACCCTTCGCGGTCTCGAAGACTAATTAACGGTCGTTCGTCGGTCGGCTGGTCGGTGGTTCGGTCGAATGAACGAATGAACGGTTCGGGACCGTCTCCGGATGTTCCCAGAGCGCTCGGTACGGTGCTCCGCGCACGGTAAGCGCTCGATGAATGCGATTGAATGGATGAATGAACGGCGACGATGACCCCCCCGAGGTGAGGGCGACGACCCCTAATTAGTCCTCTAGACCGCGAGCCCGTTGTCGGGTAGGGACCGTCTCCAGATGTTGCCGACTTGACTTCCCAAGCGCTCAGTACGGTGCTCCGCACACAGTAAGCGCTCGATAAATACGATTGAATGAATGAATGAATGGTCAATACGATTGAATGAATGAATGAATGATCGATACGATTGAATGAATGATCAATACGATTGAATGAATGAATGATGATGACCCCCCGGGGTGAGGACGACGACCCTTAATTAGTCCTCTAGACCGCGAGCCCGTTGTCGGGTAGGGACCGTCTCTAGATGTTGCCGACTTGACTTCCCAAGCGCTCAGTACAGTGCTCTGCTCACAGGAAGCGCTTGATCAATGTGAATGAATGAATGATCAATATGATTGAATGAATTAATGATCAATATGAATGAATGAATGATGATGATGACCCCCGAGGTGAAGGCAATGAGCCTTAATTAGTCTTCTAGACTGCGAGCCCCGTTGTCGGGTAGGGACCGTCTCTAGATGTTGCCGACTTGGATTTCCCAAGCGCTCAGTACAGTGCTCTTCACGCAGTAAGCGCTCGATAAATACGATTGCGTGAATGAATAAATGATCAATACGATTGAATGAATTATTGAATGAATGAATGATGATGACCCCTGAGGTGAGGACGACGACCCTCAATTAGTCCTCTTGACTTCCCAAGCGCTCAGTACAGTGCTCTGCGCACAGGAAGCGCTTGATCAGTAGGATTGAATGAATGAATGAATGATCGAGATGATTGAATGAATGAATTAATGGTCAATACGAATGAATGAATGAATGAATGATGATGACCCCCGAGGTGAAGGCGACGACCCTTAATTAGTCTTCTAGACTGCGAGCCCCATTGTCGGGTAGGGACCGTCTCTAGATGTTGCCGACTTGACTTCCCAAGCGCTCAGTACAGTGCTCTGCTCACAGTAAGCGCTCAATAAATAAGATTGAATGAATGAATGATCAATACGATTGAATGAATGAATGAATGATGATGACCCTGAGGTGAGGACAATGACCCTTAATTAGTCTTCTACACTGCAAGCCCGTTTGTCGCGTAGGGACCGTCTCTAGATGTTGCCGACTTGGACTTCCCAAGCGCTCAGTACAGTGCTCCGCACACAGTAAGCGCTCAATACGATTGAATGAATGAGTGAATAAATACGATTGAATGAATGAATGATCAATACGATTGAATACGATTTTGTTAACTAAATCCTATCGGTTGAGCGCTGCTTCTCTAAATAGGTCAGTAAATACCTACAAGTAAAATCGAGTAATAAATTTCCTATTGGTTGAGCGCTGTTTTCTAAATAAAATAGTAAATATGTACAAGGAGGATGAACAGAGTAATAAATCCCCTAGCCCTTGAGGGCTGCTTCTCTAAATAGGATAGTAATAATAATAATAATAATAATAATGAAGGCATTTATTAAGCACTTACTATGTGCCAAGCACTATTCTAAGCGCTGGGGAGGTTACAAGGTGATCAGGTTGTCAGTAAGCGCTCAATAAATACGATTGATTGAATGAATGAATAAATACGATTGAATGAATGAGTGATCAATACGATTGAATGAATGAATGATCAATACGATTGAATACGATTTTGTTCAATAAATCCTATCGGTTGAGCGCTGCTTCTCTGAATAGATTAGAAAATACCAACAAGTAAAATAGAGTAATAAATCTCCTATTGGTTGAGCACTGTTTTCTAAGTAGAGTAGTAAATATGTACAAGTAAGACGAAGTTGAGTGCTGCTTTTCTAAATAGATTAGTAAATACCTACAAGTAAAATAGAGTCATAAATCTATTGGTTGAGCACTGTTTTCTAAATAGAGTAGTAAATATGTATAAGATGAATAGAGTAATAAATCTATCAGTTGAGCACTCCTTCTCTAAATACTCTAAATAGATAAGTAAATACTTACAAGTAAAATAGAGTAATAAATCTCCTACTGGTTGAGCGCAGTTTTCTAAATAAAATAGCAAATATGTACAAGGAAGATGAATAGAGTAATAAATCTCCTATCCCTTGAGCACTCCTTCTCTAAATAGATAAGTAAATACTTACAAGTAAAATAGAGTAATAAATCTCCTATTGGTTGAGCGCTGTTTTCTAAATAAAATAGCAAATATGTACAAGTAAGATGAATAGAGTAATAAATCTCCTATCCACTGAGCACTCCTTCTCTAGATTGATTAGTAAATACGTACAAGTAAAATCAATTAATAAATCTCCTATTGGTTGAGCGCTGCTTTTCTAAATAAAATAGTAAATATGTACAAGTAAGATGAAGAGTAACAAATCTCATATTTGTTGAGCGCTCCTTCTCTAAATAGATAAATACAAGTAAAATCGAGTAATAAATCTCCTATTGGTTGAGCACTGCTTTTCTAAATAAAATAGTAAATATGTACAAGTAAGATGAATAGAGTAATAAATCTATCTGTTGAGCTCTCCTTCTCTAAATAGATTAGTAAATACCTACAAGTAAAATCGAGTGATAAACCTATTGGTTGAGAGCTGTTTTCTAAATAAAATAGCAAATATGTACAAGTAAGATGAATAGAGTAATAAATCTCCTATCCCTTGAGCGCTCCTTCTCTAAATTGATTAGTAAATACGTACAAGTAAAATCAATTAATAAATCTATTGGTTGAGCGCTGTTTTGTAAATAGAGTAGTAAATATGTACAAGTAAGATGAATAGAGTAATAAATCTCCTATCCCTTGAGCGCTCCTTCTCTAAATTGATTAGTAAATACGTACAAGTAAAATCGAGTAATAAATCTCCTATTGGTTGAGTGCTGTTTTCTAAATAGAATAGTAAATATGTACAAGTAAGATGAATAGAGTAATAAATCTCCTATCCCTTGAGCTCCTTCTCTAAATAGATAAGTAAATACGTACAAGTAAAATCGAGTAATAAATCTCCTACTGGCTGAGAGCTGCTTTTCTAAATAGAATAGTAAATATGTACAAGTAAGATGAATAGAGTAATAAATCTCCTATCCTTTGAGCGCACCTTCTCTAAATAGATTAGTAAATACCTACAAGTAAAATCGAGTAATAAACCTATTGGTTGAGCGCTGTTTTCTAAATAAAATAGCTAATATGTACAAGTAAGATGAATAGAGTAATAAATCTCCTATCCATTGAGCACTCCTTCTCTAAATTGATTAGTAAATACGTACAAGTAAAATAGAGTAATAAATCTCCTATTGGCTGAGTGCTGCTTTTCTAAATGGAATAGTAAATATTTACAAGTAAGATGAACAGAGTAATAGATCTATCCCTTGAGCGCTGCTTCTCTAAATAAATCAGTAAATCCGTACAAGTAAAATCCAGAAATAAATCTCCTATCTGTTGAGCGCTGCTTCTCTAAATAGATTAGTAAATACGTACAAGATGAACAGAGTAATAAATCTCCTATCTGCTGAGTGCTGCTTTTCTAAATAGATTAGTAAGTACCTACAAGGAATCAATCGTATTTATTGAGCACTGTACTAAGCGCTTGGGAAGTCCAAGTGGGCAACGTCTAGAGACGGTCCCTACCCGACAGCGGGCTCACAGTCATCACCATCATCATCAATCGTATTTATTGAGCGCTTACTATGCGCAGAGCACTGTACTAAGCGCTTGGGAAGTACAGATTGGCAACACGTAGAGACAGTCCCTACCCAACAGTGGGCTCACAGTCTAAAAGAAGGAAGTCTAGAAGTCTAGAAGGAAGATGAACAGAGTAATAAATCTCCTATCCGTTGAGCGCTGCCCGTGCGCCGAGCGCTGTGCTAGGCGCTCTTCGACGGGGGGAATCCGGCCCCAGCCCAGAGAGGGTGGGAAGTCCTCGCCCCGCCGGTCGGGATGGGGGAAGCCCGGGGGCCGCGTCCGCAACGGGACGAGTCTTCCCCGCCGTCCTTCCGCCCCGCTCTGATGGCCCGTCCGTCTTCCCCATCTCCGCCGCCGCCGTCCGTCCGTCCGTCCGTCCAGCTCCATCGACCTCCAGTCCTTCATGGTGCAAGGCCTGAACAGGTGAGGAGGCGCCGTCCGTGCCCGCGTCCCCCCATTCAATCCTATCTATCTATCTATCTACCTATCTATCTATCTATCTATTTATTCATTCATTCATTCATTCATTCATTTATGGGGAGGAGGAGAGGAGAAAGGGACGGGGAAGAGGGGAGGAAAAAGGGACAGGGAGGAGGAGAGGAAATAGGGACGGGGATGAGGAGAGGGAAGAGGGACGGGGAGGAGGAGAGGAAAGAGGGATGGGGAGGAGGAGAGGAAAAGGATGGGGAGGAGGAGAGGAAAAAGGGATGGGGAGGAGGAGAGGTGAAAGGGATGGGAGGAGGAGAGGAAAAAGGGACGAGGAGGAGGGGAGGAAAAAGGGACGAGGAGGAGGGGAGGAAAAAGGGACAGGGAGGAGGAGAGGAAAAAGGGACGGGGAGGAGGAGAGGAAAAGGGACGGGGAGGAGGAGAGGGAAAAGGGACGGGGAGGAGGAGAGGAAAAGGGACGGGGAGGAGGAGAGGGAAAAGGGATGGGGAGGAGGAGAGGAAAAAGGGATGGGGAGGAGGAGAGGGAAAACGGATGGGGAGGAGGAGAGGAAAAGGATGGGGAGGAGGAGAGGAAAAAGGGACGGGGAGGAGGGGAGGAAAAAGGGACAGGGAGGAGGAGAGGGCATAGGGACGGGGAGGAGGAGAGGGAAAAGGGACGGGGAGGAGGAGAGGGAAGAGGGACGGGGAGGAGGAGAGGAAAGAGGGACGGGGAGGAGGAGAGGGAAAAGGGACGGGGAGGAGGAGAGGAAATAGGGACGGGGAGGAGGAGAGGAGAAAGGGACGGGGAGGAGGAGAGGTGAAAGGGATGGGAGGAGGAGAGGAAAAAGGGACGGGGAGGAGGGGAGGAAAAAGGGACAGGGAGGAGGAGAGGGCATAGGGACGGGGAGGAGGAGAGGAAAAAGGGATGGGGAGGAGGAGAGGGAAAACGGATGGGGAGGAGGAGAGGGAGAAAGGGACGGGGAGGAGGGGAGGAAAAGGGGTCCCCGCGCCCGCCCCGTGCCGGTCCCCAGCTGCGGCCGCGGTCCCCGCAGCTCCGTGGAGCTGGGCCGCCTGCCGTCGCCGACCAAGGAGAAGGCCCCGGGCCCGGGCGGGGGCAAGGACCTGTTCTTCGTCAGCCGGCCGCCGCTGGCCCGCTCGTCGCCGGCCTACTGCACCAGCAGCTCGGACATCACGGAGCCCGACCAGAAGATGCTGACGGTGAACAAGAGCGTGTCCATGCTGGACCTGCAGGGCGAGGCGGCCCCGGGCCGGCTGAGCAGCAGCAGCGTGTCCAACCTGGCGGCCGTGGGCGACTTCCTGCACGGCAGCCAGGCCTCGCTGACGGCCGCCCTGGGCCTGCGGCCGGCCCCGGCCCGGCCGGCCCGCGAGGCCGGGCCCGCCCCGCCGCCCCTGCGGGTGCCCCTGTCCTTCCAGAACCCGCTCTTCCACCTGGCCGCCGACG